>NC_080583.1:30863641-31166672 GCF_029962835.1 Magnolia sinica
CTTTAAGTTAGCCATCTAAAGGGTGAAAAGGAAGATGGGATATGATACTTACCTTAACCTGCTCTTGTAGTATGCCTCGACGTTCCTATAGCTCCGCTAGTGCTTCCGCATCGTTTGATGTGGACCCGGCTTTCATCCCTCATGAGAACCATCTTTCTTCGGGAGCTTAATCGGGTGTGGCCTTGCCTTCTATTTGAGGAAGAGGGGCTCGTGAGAACTAGGAGGATTGGTTCTCCGGTCCTCAGCCTTTCCTCATTGCAATCTTAGAGGCTCCCTCGTTTGCAGGCTTCTTAAGTCTTCGGTTTCCTTCAGCTAGTAAGATGTTAGTGGTGGCGTTGTGTGAGCATTAGTGGGATAACACTCATACACTCTAGCTGCCCTTCGGTGAGTGGGGGATTACCCCACTAGATGTCTTTATGCACATGGGCCTTCCATCCTATGGTGCGTGCGTACCAAATGTCAAGACTCTTCCAGTCATTACAAATGCTAACTAGATGAATCTCCTCGATGCTTTCCCCCAGCTCGGAGTTCTACTATAACCAGTTAAAACTCTAATTGTTAATGACTACCTTCACGCATATTATTCCAGAAGATGATGAGACGACCATCTTAAAGGCTCGAGCCATGGTAATGTTCCTCTTGGGTTCTCTCATATTGTGCCATGGTAATGAGAGAATGAACCCTATATTGATCTTTCTGCTGGGGGACATCTCGTTCCCGTACAACTGGAATGCGGCTCTCTTAGCTCGTCTATACCATGGCCTAGACAAAGTTAGTCATGATAATAGCTCTTTGACTAGATTTTGGTCCATCATCGAGGTGACTATCACTTCCTTAGTCTGGATTTCTTGATCCTCTGGACCTTTGAATGGTAAACATGCTCACTTCTCTTTTTTATTTTTGATCTGCAGACCTGCTTTTATGACCACTTTCCCCATATCGCCCACCCTTGAAGGATCAGGATCCTCCTCGCTGCCGCTTCATGTTGTGGCGGTCAAAGAATTGCTATCCTGCCCCACGATATTAGAGGATAATTGGTGGGTTGATCTCAACGGTGTCATCCAAAATGAGGTAAGTGTTGATCTTTGACTGTTGTCTTCTGCTTTCTCTACTTGATCGACTGATGATTTCTGACCCTTGCATAGTTTTGAATGATGTCATATGCTCGTCTCCACATGTTCTCGACCTTGTCGGCCGGGGTTACTTTTGAGGTGTCTCGTCAACGTCGCCTATTTTATGATCCTAATACCTACAAATGGTATCTAGGCGAGTGACTATTTGGTCAAGTTACCAGGGTTCTATATGTGTCATTGTCACCCCCCTGGAGCCAATCCGTTCTAGTCTCGTAGCTTCACCGAGATGCTTGTGCGAGATGTCATCATGTCTGACAGGGATTATACTTTGTGGTAGCATTAGTTTGGCATGGGGTCGATCTTTCCTCCTCTTTTTGCTCACTCGTGTGCTTATCGATATGTGGGTGGTTCGGTGATGGCTCATTTGACAAATGAGTTTTATGTAAGGTAGCTAGAGAAAGTTGATGATGATGACTACGTGGGTCATTTATAGGAGCTTCAGAGGGCATTCAATCCTTTTTTTAGTAGCTTTGTACATGCTTTTTCTTGTATTCCTCTTTAAAGGATCTTGCACTTGTACATGTATGGCCTAGATGATCTCGATAAATGAAATGTACCTTTTTGCTTCAGATCTTGGTTACTTGATGTGTATTCTTGATTTCTTGGGTCTTGAGGAAGTTAATTGATGGCATGGATCATGTCTTGACGATGCTTTAATAGTTTGGATCATTCGGGTCCACCTTAATCATGATTTGAGCACTTTCAGGTCTGACAGACCTATTTCGGGTCCTCATCTTCATGATTGGTCACTTGGAGAAGGTCTTGGATGGTGTTGATCGCATTTTAACCAAAGTAGGGGTCCATTTAAAGTACCAACGACAACCAGGGTGCCTCAGGCAGATGTCACCTATCATTTTCATCTACCGCGAGCCCTAGAGCCAATCCCGGGGAAGCGGAGTCAGAATGTACGGACTAGCGGCAACCTGATTACCACCAGTCCTCCATCTAGCGAGCTGCTTTGGCTCGTTCTACTTCGGACAAAGCATGCCTTTCTCCTGTCTCTTCACCACATTCTTTAATTCGCATATTCAGCCTATGATCATGGATTTGCCTTTTGTCTTCTTCTCCCTTCTTGTCTTGATTTCATCTTGGCCATCCTCTTGATGGGCCACCCAAGATGGATTGTTGAATGATGTTATTGCTGGAGTAGGTGGGTCCCATGCATCAGATTCTCCTTTTGGCTTGGATGATGGTGAGATCCCTCCCATAAATGGCTTAGATGATCTATTAATGAGGGATAGTAATGGTGGGGCTAATGAAGGCTTAGAGGTGGTAGTTGGGGCTAGATTAAATGCCTCCATTAATGGAGGATTTTCTAAAATTCCTACCATTGATGAAGAGTCCTTAGATGAAGTTTTCGATGGTGGGGATATACTTGGGAGTGAGGCTATGGGTCCCATTAAAGTAAGCCATGTATATGAGACTTTGAATGGTGAGGATGAAGCCATGATTGATGTAAAGGGGCTGATCTATCCTTTGGATGGCTTGGATAGCTTGGGGACCACTTTGGATGGCTTGGATCGTGGTGTGGATGGTTCATTTGTAGGATCCTTTGACTTGAACGGTCTTGATGTGATCCCATCCATGGTAGATGGTGATGTAGCTCTTCTCTTGATATCTAATAGTGTGGATGACTTAACAGCTCTTTGGATCTGTTAGAATGATAGTTGGATGCATACCTCTCTACAGGATGGGTTGATCGGTGGAGATTTCAGCATTGGTGCTTCGATCGAGCCCATGATAATGCTTTTAGTTGGCTCGGATGATGCATTGGATGGTTCAAGTTATTGCTTGGCAACTTCGATGGATCGCAACACATTTTTAGAAAGTCGGATTGATCTCATTTGCGATGTGGTTTTCAACGACATCTTAACAGTTAGTTTTGATGGTGGTGATCATCTGTTGTTTTTTGCTCCTATTCCTTCTTCGCTTGAAGTGGTTGACATGCCTATGTGGTCCACCTATGGGATAGGAAAGTCTTACCGGGCTGCTAAGGATAGGGTTGTAATGCCCTGAATTTTGACAGTCGAGCAAAGCTCAACTCCCGAGATCCAATACATCACTTATGCAACATGGATAATGATGTTCAGATTTCATCCATATTAATGAGTTAAACATGAGTGAGATTATACTAAAACAACACATCATACTTCGGATATAATTAATTTAAGCAAGCGGAAGACTAAAACATATATATTTGAACAGGTAAGTGTTTCACAACCTCCAAAGTACGAGTATGTAACCTGGCTGAATATATACATATTTTGTTTTGAAATATACAAAAGGTGATAATGTAAGCTGTCCAACTACGCCAAGTATCCCCGGGTTCCCATTGAATCAGCATGAGGTCTACATAGACCCGCTTGAGAGCTAGAAATAGGAAAACTCTTCCTCCTCATCCATGAAGTCATGCTCCATCGTGTAGGCATCGTCAATACTTGCATCTAAACTAGAGTCTGGTTAGTGTTTTAAAATACCGTCCTAGGGTGGGAGTGAGTGATCAACTCAGTGGTACTATAAGGCAAACGTTAACATGTTATCAAGTCAATCAAGCAGTAATGATAAAGCAACATAACAATCACTTCCTAACTATTCTTGTTAATACAGGAATGAAGTGCAAGTAATGATGTATGCCCTCGCACAAAGCTCCCTCAAAAGCAACTCCGACAACCAATTTCGCATATGTCAACACTCCCTAAAGTGCATCTTCCTCACCAAAAGCACATCTTAACTAATGCAATACAATGCATGGCCGTGTTAGCCGAGTACTTAATTAAGCTTATTCATACAGCAGGTTCGGACAGCTAAGGTACCTTCCTTTATATCATTAACCCAAACCGAAGGATCCATCTAGGGTCGTCAATCCTAGTTAATCACATACAATAGGCAAGTTGTAGGGCATCACTCCTAATGAAAAGCAGTCGATAGGCAAATTCAAAGTTTATACTCGAAGTCACTACGGGAAGGCTCGTCACCTCAGTGTAGGCCGACAGCTCAAACACGGTGTCCCATACCACCATGCCCGGCTCACGAGTCTGGGTTGCTCACTGGTCACTACGGGGAGGCTCGTCACCCCAGCATAGGCCGACAGCTCGACCACGGTATCCCATACCACCATGCCCGGCTCATGAGTTTTAGCGGATCGTGGTACCATGGTTAGAGTGGGCCTTTACATCGGTAAGGGGTACCTTAGATTCAAGCGGTGATATCCATACATGGTAAACACACAATAGGCCAATCGGTTTGTTTGGGAAGTTTAATTGGTACGAGCACACATTGACTTAATCAACATAGAATGCATAAGCACCCCTTATGACCTAACTACTGTCAACAATCGTCGTGCGACCCAAATTCGTCGAGTCTACCCAATGTGGCGAGACTAATTCGGCCACCCGAACAAAGAAATTTACCGATTACCTAGGCCACATTGTAGCCCCACTCTCACTCAGATGCAGTAAGTAAACATAGGTGATAATCACTCCAGCATTCAATGATCAATTCAAGTGAATTCCTCATTTGAGAATTTTATCAAACACATTGAACATGTTACCAAACACTTGTAGTTTATCCATAAATCGCGTGGCAGCAAATATGATTACATGAAAGAAACAATACATATGAGTAAGGTAATTAAGAATCCTATCTTAATACTCTTAATAGATACAAATCATCAACAATTTCTCATTCAGACAATTTATTAAACACTTAGACTACACTTCACCAAATACATAGACTAGGTTAGTTACAACATGTATTTTGGCAATTCCTTACACAAAGAGATCATCATGCATACGACAAGGATGAATCCTAGATTAGAGATCATGGCAAGCACAAATCATATTTACATGTTCATTCAAACATTTCAACAAACACATAAGATACTTCTTTTGTTCAACATAGTTTATACATGTATATTATATCAAAAGCGATGTATCTAAGATTATATGGTAGCAATCAAGTCCGACATAAATCATTAGCTAACCTTAAAAGCATTAAAAACCATAACCTAAACGTTTATAGTCCGCACCTTTCGTCGAAATACTCGATTCGGACTCGGTTCGAATTCTACGTTCCTGAAAATGGAATGTCGGGTACCTAAATGGTGAAATCGGTTAACTATGTTAACAAACAACCATTCTGGATCTCAAATACGGTATTAGGGTTAGGATTTCTTACCCAAATCGTAGCCAAAACAGATCGTATAGCGCAATGGGAAGGCGATTTGGTGTGTGGAGTCGTGGGAGAGAAACACTGCAACAATCTCCCAAGGTTTCTCTTTTCTCATTTCACTTTTCTCTTCTTTTCTCTATTCTCTCTCCTAGGGTTTGGAGAAAATCGTATGAGAGAAAGGTGGGGTGGTGTAAGGGCTATATATAGGTCCAGGAGTGATGCAAATGGCCCCAGGGCCCTGGTATACTTAGGTTATATCCAAAGGGCAACTGTTTCTGACAAACGAGGCACATAGGGAGGCCCACAACTCACATACGTCGTAGGGCGAGTCCCCTGACAATGGATCTATGTCAGGATGTGATTTCGGTGCAATCGGACAAGCCAATCGACCATGGAGGACCTGTGTCGGACCAACGGTCGTACTTACTCGATTGGGGCCACAAGTATACGGATATGTGTAGAGAAATTTTCTTTTCCTATGGGTGAAGTTTCGTCAGAAACTGACGGTCCGAAATCCCTAATTTTGTGCGTGAGCGAATGGCCCAATTCACTTAAGTTTCAATATATTTTCTAAAGATATTCGTGTTTCTCACACCCTTCACTCAGGGCTCAAGTTGTGCGTTTCTGGACACGATCTGGGCTCGATTCCCGCGATGATTGTCAAGCCTAGTAGGATAGAAACAATCCTATAGTTTCGCGGTCATTAGACTCTTGACGTGTGGTCTAAATCCGATATGGGGTTTCAATGCACTCCCGAGAGCAACAGGCTCTTGGGATTTTTCCTAGGTCTTCATGTAGTATTGAGTTAGTGGTATTAATGGTTTTAAGTCTTCTCATTTGTGGAAATGATGGCCCAATCTTATTTCACCACTTATTCATTTTAATACTTAACTAAATTCTGCCTAATTTTACAACAGGATACGGTCCTTAGGTATTTCTGGCTGAGGTGGTACTTGGGTCTTTGTACGGATTTTTTCGAGACGTTACAAAGGCTGAGCTAATGACCACGACCCCTAGAGTGCTCGATTGATGTGGCGATCAGCCAGTTCCCAGCTTCGGAGACCACATTTGCCAACTCTCCTTGGTTTGATGTTTCTGTTGATCTTCGAGATGAAGGGATGCCGCATTTTGATGAGCTACCTACTTCTTCTGAGATGATGGTTCTTGATAATGTTCCCGTACATACTTGTCGACTCCATTCGCGATCATTTTGCTTTGACTAGTGTTTGTTTGCCTCCAAGTGCAGAGGTTCGTAAGTAATATCCTTTGAATACAGGGTCGATCCCACAGGGAAATGATTTATGAGAATGAGAAAATTAAATGCAAAACTAACTAAGTAATGAAAACTAAACAGATGAAATGATTTTGAAAGTTTTAAAGGTATGGAATTCAATTGAATTAAAACAACACCCAAGCTTCAATGTTCCACACATAAGTTAATGATCAATAAATTATGATGACTTTGATAACACAATTAGGATTCGAGCACTATTGTAACATCCCAGATTTTTTCCAACTTGGCAATGGACGTCCTTGGATGTAGAACTGCCCTAGGACCTTATTCTGTTGTAATTAGGGCATAATTTAGTTAAGTATTAATAGCTTGGATCACTTTCTATAAACTACAAAGGCCCAAGTACCACCTCAGGCAGAAATCAAATAGGACCAAATCCTTTAGAAACTAAACAAGAATTAATTTAGCACTAAACTAGATTCTCTGTGCAATGGGCCCTAATCACTTTAAATACAAAGTGCAAAACCCAAAACGAGTAGAATCGATACCGCTACAATACCCTAAAATGTAGGATCAATCTCTAAACCCAATTGCTCTCGGGAGCACCTTGAAACTTCGCATCAGACCTGGACCGCACGTCAAAAGTCCGGTTACTGTGAAACTATACGGTTAGGACCGCCTTATTGGACTTAACATCCACCTCGAAAATCAAGTCCTAATGATACCCAGAAATGCACAACTTGAGTCCGGAGCGAAGTGCATGAGAACGTGGATATCTTTAGAAATAAAATCCGAATTTAAGTAATTTGAGTCGTGTCGCTTGCGGGCCAAATATAAGAATTCAGACCGTCAGAATCTGATCCAAATATACCCTCAGATCAGGGAAAATGTCCCATACATGACAATGTTCTTGCGGCCCGGATCGAGTGACCGTGACCGTTGAACTAAAACTGTCCACCACGGTCGATCTGCAAACCCAATCGAAGTAAAAACTCAGCCTGACCTAGATCCATGGTCAGGGAGCTTAAATCCGACCGCACATAGAAAAGAGGCCACCAGAAGTGCTCCGTTGGGCTGAAACAGATGCCCTTTGGATATAACTTAAGTATACCTTGGCCCTGGGGTCATTTCCATCAAACCTGGGCCTATATAAGGACCTTAAACCCTCTCTCTCGCATTCCATACGATTTTGCAACCCTAGGAGAGAGAAGAGAGCAAAGAGAGAAGGAAAGAGAGAGAAAGTGGGAGAGAGTTCCTGGTATCCGAGCTCATCACTCCACGTGCTGAATCGACCTATCTGTATCGCTATATCGGTGATTCTGATTCTATTTTCGGGTAAGAAATCCTAACCCTAATCTGTTTTAGGGATTCGGGTAGAGTAAATGGTAAAATGGCTAACTTGTTTTATGTTATAGGTTGTCGTTGTACCGTAAACAAAGACTTAGTGTTTAAACCGAGTTCGTTACGCGTTTACCGACGAAAGGTGCGGACTATAAATGTTTAGGTTATGGTTTTCAAGGCCTTCAATGTCAGTAATGGTTTATGACTGACTTTATTACTGTCACATGTGATTAGATGCGATGTTTCTCTTATATTACACATATATGTAAACTATGTTGATTTTAATGCCTTTCATGTGTTTGTTGAAATGCTTAAATGAATATGAAATTATGATTTCTACATGCCATGATTATTGTTTGAGAATACATGCTTGTTGTATGGGTGGCAACTCCTTGGTGGAAGGATTTGCTATAATATAGGCTATAACTAATTTATCTCATATATCATGGAATGTGTATACTAAGTGTTTGATGAAATGTTTGAATGAGAAATGGTCCAATGAATTGTATATATTTAGGGCGTTGAGATAGGATTTCCCAACTACCTTACCTAGGTATATAAGTTCCTCCATGTAGTCATAATTTCAACTACGTGGTTTATGTATAAAATGCACATGTATAATAACATGTTCTATGTGATTGATAAAATGTCTGAATGAGGTATTGTTCGTTGAACTGTATTTAATAAGGGTGTTGAGATAGAATTCTCAGCTACCTTATCTATATGTATAGTTTCCTTCATGTAACCTAAATTCCGATTATGCAAATTTATGGATGAAATGCAATATATGGCAATATGTGCAATGTGTTTGATGAAATGCTCGAATGAGATTCATGTTGGAAATGTTCGCTAAATGCTTATATGATTATCACATGTCTCCATATGCTTTATTTGAATATGATTGGGACTACTATGTAGTCCAGGCAATCGGTAACAATTCCTATTTGAGTGGCCGCATTAGTCTCACCACAATTGATGCGTTCGGTGAATCCGAGTCGTACGATGATCGTCGACAACGGTACCTTGTCGATTAATTCAGCGTACGCTCGTACCAGTCGAGCTCGTCAAGTAACCCGATTGACCCGATGTATGTTCACCATGTATGGACGCTACTGCTTGAATCTAAGGTACCAAACTCACCAGTGGAAAACCCCTTTAACCTTGGTACCTCGATCCGCTAAGACTCATGAGCCGGGCATGGTGGTATGGGACACCGTGGTCGAGCTGTCAGCCTACACTAAGGTGACGAGCCTCCCCGTAGTGCCCAGTGAGCAACCCAAACTCGTGAGCCGAATACGGTCATATGGGACACTGTATTCGAGCTGTCAGCCTACCCTTGCGCAGCCTGGCTGTGGTCCCCAGTCAGGTTGGTGACGAGCCTTTGAAAATAGACTGCCAGTTGGTAGGGTGTGGGTGGTAGTGATCTCGAGTGTACTCTAAGACTGTGCAGAGGCGACGAGTCTTTCCGTAGCAATTAGAGTATAAACTACGCCTACACTGATAAGGTGACGAGCCCTTTGCAGTGACCTAGAACCGCAACATCGTATGAGAATTACTAGGACTGACGACCCTAGAATGGATTATTGTTTGAGAATTGGTATAAGGGAGGTACCTTAGCTTCCCAATCCTGCTGTATGAAAAGGACTAATAAGAACTTGGTAATCACGTTCATGCACCGCACTGCATGTGCCGTTTGGCGTCGGGCAGAGCACTGAGGAAGTGACTGACATGCGCGACCGTTAGATGAAGATCGCAGAGGGAGTGCAGGCAAGGGCATGCATCATTTATACATACCATTCTTGCATTAATCAGAGTACTTAGGGATGTTTGATTGTATTGTTTTATCATTACTGCTTGACTGAATTGATAACATGTTAACCTTTGCTTTATTGTTCCACTGAGTTGATTACTTACTCCCACATTACAGAACAGTGTTTTAAACACCAACCAGACCCTGTTGTAGGATCAAATGATGGCGTAGCCTGCAAGACAGAGCCGGACTCTGAGGATGACGAGGAGGCATTCTCATATATGCAGTATTCAGGCGGGTTCATATAGACCGTTCTGATCAACGGGGCTTCAGGGCTTATACTTGTAGTGGACCATCATTTCTTATAGACATTCTGTATCTTGAAACAGTACTTGTAACTATTTAACCTGAAAATGCGTTCATACTTTAGGGACCTACAATGATTTATATATTTTATGCTCTGATTACAGTCTTCCGCTTATGTAAATTTAACTGTCCCTAGAGTATGATCTGCTGATTTAGCTTAATCTCATTCATGTTTTATGCACTAACATGGACAATATCAAATCATCATTATGTATGTTGCATAAGTGATGAGTGGGAACTCGGGAGTTGGGCACTTGCTTGACCCTCGATTTTCAGGGCGTTACAACTATGGTCAGCTAAATCGAAAAATAAAACAGTTTAAATATTTTTAGTAAATAATATAAAAGATTAGAGAATCATGAATTAGCATCATTAATATATATTATCAAGCGTCAGTTATTTTAAGCATTCAATATCTATGATATAATGAATCAAATAATGTAGTAGGTTGAAAACATCTCCCATCTAAGAAATCTAATTGATTCAAGTTAAGCCTATCCATCAATATTGATCTCACATGATGGAAACATATGGATCTCACTTCAGGATCAAAAACCTAAACCTAGATAATTGATAACATGCATACACCATTCATCTCATCATTAAAAATAATTAATCATCATAATTTATAAAATCATTAAACCAATGTTCTTCCCTTCTAGCTTTGGCTAGAGGGAACTAGAAAAACATAATTAAATTGAAAAATAAAAAAGCAACAAGAAAGCAAGAAAATAAATTAATAAAGATCTAAAAAAAACTTGTAAAGATCTAAAAACCCTAGAAAAAACTCTAGATCTTGCCCTTGAATGCTCTGAATGATGCTTAGAAATGCCCTGGAAAGCCCTATTTATAAGTGGGGAACTCCCTCCTTCAAACCAACTTGAAAAATCCGGATACCGCCTCAAATTTTCTCACTTCATGTAGGCTCCGCGTAAACCATTCGATGACATCGAACTGCTTTTGATATTATCTAAGACTAACTTTGATGTCATCAAACTGGTTTCATTGTCATCGAAGATTGTATCCAATTTGTCTAACAACCAAACTCAATTTTTCTATAATTCTTCGATGTCATTGAAACTCCTTTGATGTCGTCGAAAACTGACTTCCATGTAATCAAAACTAGTTTGATGTCATCTAAGCTTAGATCCTGCAAATTTTTGCACTAATTTTTGCACTTCCTTCCTTTTCCACTTGGTTTTCCTGACTCTTGGGGTCTTGAAATCTTCAATCTTGGTCTCCAAATGTCCATTATTTGCCTTGGTGATTCTTGAGCATCAAATCCATGCTTTTAACATTCTTTTTAATCTAAGCTCTTAAACTCACCTTGCAATACAAACATGTATAAAATATACTATTAAGCATTATTATGTTCATAAAACTAAGATATAAATGGGGGAAAATATGCAATATTTGAGTCTCAACACACCTCCCAACCAGCATTTTGCTAGTCTCGAGCAAAATAAGTGAAGAAAAATAGAAATAAGAATAAAAACTAATTCTAGAAAAAAAAATAAAACGAAGACAAAAATTCTAACTACAACACTTTTGTAGGTAATCTCGATTACATTTAGCATATGCAACAAGCCTTACAAGTTATAGTCTCGTGAGGGTTTCCAGAAATGTTACCCACAAACATTGAAAACATGGAAAATAGTTCAAAACTCAAAAATTTATATAATTATACCTCCATTCATAATATGAATTTCAAAACAAAACAACACTTGTCCTAAGTCTGAAGATAGTTAGAATCTCAATTTCCTAATCCATTACATCCTTGAGTTCAAAGACCTAATCAAAATTTAAAATAGTTATGATCCAATATACTTAGGTGCTCAGTGACACTAGTCTAACTTTAAAAAATATGCATGTTCCCTATCCTAACTCCTTTAAATCATCCCAAGAATATGAAATCTCTAGTTATCTCATTTCCTTCATTTTTTTAGCTTGTTAGTACACCCACTATCAGATCACACTTCACTGTTAGCCACCCCACAAGGGAATCGATGCCAAGACCTCAGTGTTGAAACGAGGTATCTTTCACTCAGTCTACCACTTGAGTAATGGATCTGGGTGTAGTTATCTCATTTCCTTCATGCACTTTCTTCTTTCATCATGATATCCTCATTATTATAGACCACCCTTAGATGAAGATTCCTACCGGGTTTGCTTCATAACCTAAGGTATCGTAATTGTAACAGTAACAATGCTGGATACTTAGTTATCCTTATTCCTGTCAGGACCCTAAACTAGTGTTGGTAATCCATGATTACTATACACCAAATTTTGGTTGACAGCCTCCATAGAACTCAGATTTTGGGACTTCCAACTATCACATACTAAGTCCCATAAGCGGGGCTCCACAAGGAGGATTTCTGAAAATAAATACGACAAACACATATCATTTCTCAAATTTTCATCAAATTCAACATATATTACTATGTACTGCTAAGAACATCAAGGCAAAACCAAAGCATAAACCATGTCATATTTACTATACTTGATGTACATATTTAGGGTATTACAAATATATATATATATATATATATATATATATATATATATATATATATATATATATATATATATATATACACACACTGATATGTATAAAACAAAAAGGACAACTGGAGTCTGTAGCCTCTACTCTTGTATCTCCCTACTCTCACCTGTAAAAAAATAGAAGGGAAAGCTTGAGCTACTAAGCCCAGTGAGTGCGTGTGTGCAGTGAAAATGCATGTTTCATGTCATGCTCATATAATGCATAGGAATGCACAGGCTTTCTGGATCGATAACAATAAAGTAAAGATACAATGCATTATGCCACTTTTTATGTTCCAAATCATTTTTATATACAGAGGTGGGACTTCTACCCACTCGTAACATACATAATCTTTCAACATTTCCACAACTTTCCATATTTCCCAATTGGATCACCAAAGTCTGCAACAGAGGTGGGACTCACATATGATTGCTACCCACTTGTATAGACTTTTCCACCGTGGTTAACTAAAGAGGTGGAACTACATAGTTCACGGGCTGAACTAGTCTGACCCACTTGTGTTGAACCTTACTATCTGCCTAACAGCGAAAAGTCATAAGTCGCCTGACAAAACGATAGTAGACAATTTACGAGCTCGTCACACACAACCTATCTTTGCTTGCCCATAAGCCGGTCAGGTCAAACCTCTCAACCAATCGGCACGCGTCGGTGGGAGTCGCTGCCTACTTTGGTATTTCGACATTTCAGCGCTCTGTTCTTCCACCCAGTCTAGGCATTGGTCGCTCCCAATGGTACTAATCGGGGTTTAGGGACTTTCACCCATGGACCCTCTAATCATGTCCTGTTTAATTTCATAATAAAGTATGTTTCATCACATTTACAATCACCATATGCATGAGTCCATACACAATCACAATATATATATTTTTCAAGACAAGCAAAGGATGACCTTTCTCATGTGGTCTCCTTATGAATTTTAAGTGTCTCATCGGGGTCTCATGAATTTTAAGGGTCTCATGTAATGCATCCTGTATCTAGATAGTTCACATACTAATCATAAATATATCATCTGTCACAACATAACCCACTATGATCACCATACCATGATATGAATCATTCACTCTAAGTCATACAATGATACAACACCTATGAACCATGCATATGAGATGCACATGACTAGCCAATCTAACTCCAATCTGGGATTCATTTCGTTATAAGAGTTCATGCCACAAGCATGCTTTTTCTCAAGAATTAACTACATCAAAAGGATATAATAAGCATAACCAAAGGCATAACCCACAAACAACAACCAAAAACTTCATCACATTTCCACTATGATCAAAACTTTAAAAGTACAATGAGCATAAAGGGAAATACAATGATGATAAATAAAAACTCCAAGATGATCAACAAAGCGCTCCGCCTCGCCGTTGTGCTCCAACGTCACACCGCATGCAACGGTCGTGATAAGCTTATGGAAAGCTTAGGGGTGGTGAAAGTGTGTGCTCAAGGTTGTAATGCAATCAAAGTAATGCGGAATATGCCGATAAATCCATAAATGCCATGAGTCGTACCAAGGCTATGCAATGCGAGGCATAGATGATGTCGGCCATACCAAGGCCATGCAGTGTAGAATGCAACTCAAGCATGCAAATCCTTATCTAAGTCCACATATCAATACACTCAACTTTGGAATATCACCGGGTCTAGTACACTTCAAGCCAAATTGCCGCTCCATCGCGTCCAATAAGGTGAGTGGAAAAGACCTCACTATCCACCGCCAATATCGGGCTCGGCTCGTCGATAGTGGACCCATTCCTCGAGCTAGTCAAACTCACCCTTGCCCCTCTTCTCGGGTAGGTAAGGCCGCACCCCCTTCCAACCAACCACGATACAATGGGAAGCGCGACCGTTTGATAATCGGCACTCGGCACTCATGCACCCACTCGGTTTAGATGTTGGAGTAACCTCTTGGTACCATAAGGGTTTAGGGATTTTCACCTAGGGATATCTATAGCACCCTATGTAGAACAAGATTTTCGGTATCCAATCCTGCCAACCACGATATGCTTGTGGAGGCTACGACCCTGATGTCACTAGGGCATACAGTGACCATGTTACATAATGCAAGATGCATGAATCACGCAATCCAGTTATACAGCAAACATGTGCGTACCGCGAGCTCATGTGGGCATCTCCCTTTATCAGAGAGTCTCATAACAATTTGCCCAATGGTATGTCCTATGATTAATCAGTCATCTCATCACAAGTATGCAGATGATGCATATGGGCATGTATTTTGGAACTATACTGAGCATGTTATATGGTAATGGATGCAGTTCATAACGAAGATGGGCTTAGACGGCCTACACATTACATGTACGGGCCTATCAATGAGCCCTAGGGAGAGTCATAATGTGGACATTTAACCAACACTATACTTGCAATGTGGACGTCAAACCAACATTACTCCCAAGGCATAGCCCGTCGTAAACATCATTACATAAACCATGTTGGGATCACACATTGCAATGGACCTTAGGTACATCCCATTGGGCCTTCAATATATCAAATGGGCCGTATCACATGGGCCTTACATTCATCAAATGGGCCGCATTAATGGGCCTCACCAACAGGCCTTAAGTACATTACAATGGGCCATAACCCATGGGCCTTAGAATACATCAAAATGGGCCTCGTAATATGGGCCTCGTATATACATATCAAGGTGGGCCTCAATGGACGACCCACAAATACACCAAGATGGGCCTCAACACATGGCCTTAAATTAATTTTCAAAATGATTGGACGGTTTAGATGAAACACATGCATCATGGTGGGTCTCATAAAAGCCCACCATCATATATATATATATATATATATATATATATATATATATAATGTAATATATAATATATATAATATCATATATACTATATATATAATATAATATAATATAAACCACATCCAAGCCCTGGAGGGCCTGGACAGTGATATATACCATATATAATATATATCATCCAATCTGCTGAGAGGGAGGACCCAAAAGAGTTTCAATGGCAGCCACTCAATCCCACTGTTTCTCATCGTGTGGGCCACCTGAGATTCGGAAGTGGCTGATATTTGGAAGGGACCTACTTCTGGGGGTGGCCCACCTAATGAACGGGTTGGATATCAAATATACATCATGGTGGGGCCCACGGCAGGGGCCGTGGGTTGCTGCCGTCTGCCCGTCCACCCGCAGCAGGCGCTGCCTGCGCCTCTGACACAGCCGCATAACCTTTTTTTTTTTAAAATCGCGTTTTCTTGCAGTTTTTCGGGTGTGCGGCCCGCATCATGTAAATCCACCCTAGCCATTGGTCTTTACTGCTCAAGACAGACCCAACGAGTCCAATATTCAATATATTTTTGGCACATCAAAACTTCAGGGTAGATTTTAATGGTAGACACACTGTTTGCTATGCTATGGCCCGCCCGTAAGTCTGATTGGTCCCATCTTTTGGCTCAACGCCTAAAATGAGCTTGGGAAAATAATGGACGGCATGGATTGAATACATACATTAAGGTGGGGCCTATAAGAGTGGGCCACCCCATAAGCTTGGAAACAAGCTAATATTTGTGTTTTCCCTTTTTGTCCAGTGTCCAAGGATGCTGGACGGTTTGGCAGTCCACATGCATTAGGGTGGGCCACCAAATGATGGATGGTATGGGTACTACACATATAAGGTGAGCTCCACTTGAAGATAGTTTGGATAAAATACATGCCTCGTGGTGGGGTCCATCTAGGTGGGCCACACAACCATATCATGATCTCATAAAAGAAAATGAAATAGAGAGGGAGAGAGAGGGATAGAGAGTGGGACACGCATGATGGAGGGACCCCGGCACTATGGGCCCTCCCTTCAATGATCTACAACATAAATCAAGTGGGCTATTACATGTGGGTCCATTAAATCGAAATCCAACGGTGGAAATCCCTTCTCCACTAAAATAGACGACTAGATGACCCTAAGTATGCAAGGAAAATAAACATCATGATGGGGTCCATGGAGAATGGCCCCATCATGGAATGATCATGATGATCCAAGTGGGCCATCGGCCACATCTTAGGGTCCAAAGTGAGATCCAAACCATTGATCGGTTGGCCTCACTTGGCCCATCATAAACACATGAAAATCTAGCCTATGACACACCCACCGTTCGATCTTCTTGCTCCCTTGGCTTCCTTAGCTCCTTAGCTTTGATTCCAACGGAGGAGATGAGGTTTGGATGGTTGAGATGGGAGATGAAAAGGTAGGAAATGGGCCACACTTGTAGCTTGGGAGGAATGGGAGAGGCTTGGATGGATGGTGCTCTTGGGTTGCTTGGGAGAGTGGTTTGAGAATGAATGAGAGAGAGAGTTGTAAAGGGAGAAAGAGAGTGATGGGTGATAGAGTGATGGATGGGGTGAGTGATGGGTGTGTAAGAGATTTTTGACTTTTGAAATTTTTGGTGTAAGAAAGGTATGGGCTTGTAAGAACCTTTTGACTTTTGTGGTTGCTTGGGAATGGGTAAAAGGTGATGTGTACTTGACATGTTGAGATTAATGGATTGATGGATTGATGGATTGATGTGACATCTCATAGAGATTCTCTCGAAATTCGCACGCACGGTGTTTTCCTCGCACCGAACGCTGGCTCACATCTCATGGCCAAAGTATCGCATCGGCGCGCGAGTCGTGGCATCGGAACCGCGGCGATGGTGCGGTCGCTAGGGTACAAGTCTCGAGGGTCTCATGTAATGCATCCTGTATCTAGATAGTTCACATACTAATCATAAATATATCATCTGTCACAACACAACCCACTATGATCACCATACCATGATATGAATCATTCACTCTAAGTCATACAATGATACAACACCTATGAACCATGCATATGAGATGCACATGACTAGCCAATCTAACTCCAATCTGGGATTCATTTCGTTATAAGAGTTCATGCCACAAGCATGCTTTTTCTCAAGAATTAACTACATCAAAAGGAGGAAGAATAATTCTTTTAAACATTTTATCAAACAGGTAGCGGGCGGACTTTGTAAGGGACAGAGAGAAACCGATAGCAATACGTATGAATTTAAACAAAACTAAATCATCTCTATTATCCAGCCTAACCCTAGATTAGTAAATTCAGTAATCACCTAACCCTAAATTAGAAAATCCAGCAATAACCTAACCCTAAATTAGAAAATTCAGCAATCACCTAACCCTAAATGAAAATCCAGCAATAACCTAACTAAAGTAAAAAATCCAGCAAGAATCTTCAGAAAATTCAATAATAACCTAACCCTAAAACAGAAAATTCAGCAATAACCTAACCCTAAAACAGAAAATCCAGTAATAACCTAACCTTAAAACAGAAAAATCCAGCAATAGCCTATCCCAAAATTAGAAAATTCAGCAATAGGGTTTTCAAGGAAATCCTAACATACATATATGTGTGCTCCAAATCTATGCACTCACCTGTAACTATCAGAGGATTGGTTCTCAACCTCAGATTCTATTTCCTTTTCTTCTTCTTCTTCTTCTTCTCAACTTCAAAAGAAAGAAAGTGCTGGAAATGGGATATTGAAAGAGTGTTTTTATGTTTTTATGTTTATGTTTGGGAGGTGTTTTATGATGTTTGTGAGAAGTGTAAGCGTATATTACCAATATAACAATGTTATTTAAGTAATTTGAACAAATGTATTCCAAGGAGTTTAAAAACATCGACATCATTTGAGTATATTTTCTCAAAATATACATGTGCATATCTATGCCAACAGGACATGATTAGAGGGTCCATAGGTGAAAGTCCCTAAACCCCGATTGGTACCAGTGGGAGCAACCAATGCCTAGACCCTCGGACCTAACGGATTTTGAAAACTCGATGGTGGGGCTCCGCCATATAAAATAAGGACCTAATTGTCATTTCTCAGATTGTTTAATTTTAAGTCTGTATCTTAAAATTCGGACATCGGGTTGAAATACGGCTTGCGGTTCGATAATAGAACAACATTATGATAAAGTCAAAAAATTCTTGGGGCTAATGGACTTATAGCCAATGGCTATCTAGTGTACGAACTAGATTTCGGGGCCTCAGGTCTTACAACTCTTCCCTTCTAAAAAAAATTCATCCTCGAAATTTCAAAATATATCCGGTTATAACAACAATAACCATATCATACTTATACATACCTAGGAATCAAATAAATGAGGGTAACGATTGCGTATCTCTGCTTCCTGTTCCCAGGTTACTTCTTCTACAGAATGATAACCCCATTGGACTTTAAGTAAGGGAATGACGTTAGTACGAAGAACTTGTTCTTTTCTATCCACGATACAAATTGGCTGCTCGATATAGGATGCATCTTCCCGAACTGCTAAAGATTGTCAGTCAATAGCAGGTGCTATTATCTTTGGATCATATTTACGGAGCATTGAGACGTGAAAAACATTATGAACTCCAAATAATTGGGGTGACAAAGTGAGATGATAAGCTATGGTGCTAACTCGTTCAACAATATTAAAGGGCCCTATAAACCTCAGGGCTAACTTTCCCTTAACACCAAATTGTACTACACCTTTTATTGGTGAAACTCAGAGATATACACAGTCTCCCTCGACAAACTCTAAGGGTCCATGCCGACGATGTGCAAAACTCTTCTGCCGACTTTGAGCTGTAAGCATACGTTATCGAATAAGATCAATATTTTCAGATGTTTTTTGGACAACATCAGGACCTAAAAGACATCGCTCGCCAGTCTCAGTCCGACAACCTGGCACCTACAAGGTCTACTATATAACGCCTCATAGGGTGCCATGCCAATAGTAGCCTGAAAACTATTATTATACACAAATTCTACTAACGGCAAGTGGTCGTCCCAACTACCAGAGAAATCTAAGGTACATGATCTGAGCATGTCCTCGAGAATTTGGTTAACTCTTTCAGACTGCCCATCTGTTTGTGGATGATATGTTATGCTAAATCTTAAAGTTGTCCCCATTGCTTTTTGAAAACTCTTCCAAAACTTTGATGTAAACTCGGATCTCGGTCAGATACAATCGAAACAAGTACACCATGTAATCTAACAATTTCGTTTATAAACAAAGATGTGAGTCGATCTTTAGACCAAAAATACAAATCAAAAGAAAGTGAGCTATCTTTGTCAAACGGTCTACAATAACCCATATAGCATTATGTAAACATAAGGTTCTTGGTAAACCTATAATGAATCCATAGTTACATGTTCCCACTTCCATACCGGTATCTCCAAAGGTTGTAATTCCCTTGCAGGGTTTTAGTGCTCTGCCTTTACTCGTTTGCAAACGTCACACTCTGACACATGCCTAGCAACTTCAAGTTTCATTCCAGTCCACCAAAATTATCTTTTCATGTCCTTATACATCTTCGTAGATCCTAGATAGATAGTAAATTGAGTGCGATGTGCCTCATCCATAAGGGCTTTCTTCAATTCTAAGATATCTGGAACATATAACCTGCCTTAAAACTGAAGTCCACCATCCAAACCTATCTGTCACTCTGGTTGACTTTTCCCTATTATCATGTCTTTACAAAACAACGCCCATTGATCAAACTGTTGGGCTTCTATTACTTGGGATATCAAAGGGGAATGAATCGTCAAGTTTGCTAATTGTACAACTGAGGATTGTAAAGTTATCTCAAAATCAAATTTAACTATATATTCTACCATTTTCCACTCTCGCATCATCAATTGTGCCACTTCGGCCTATGGCTGACGACTTAAAGCATCCGCCACCACATTAGCTTTTCCTGGGTGGTACTGAAGATCAAAATCATAGTCTTTCATCAATTTCATCCAACGTCTCTGCCTCATATTCAACTCGGCTTAGAAAAAGAGGTATTTCAGGCTCTTATGATCCGAAAAGAGTTCGAATCTAACCCCAAACAAGTAATGCCTCCATACTTTGAGGGCAAAAACTACCGCTACTAACTCTAGGTCATGTGCGGGATAATTCTTCTCATGAGGCCTAAGTTGACGAGATGCATATGCTGCTACCTTACCCTATTGCATTAGGACACACCCCAAACCTATAAGCGAGGCATCCGTATAAACAACGAATCCCTCACTCCCAGATGGAAGAGTGAGAATCGATGTCGTTATAAGACGAGTTTTTAGTTCCGTGAATGCCTGCTCACAAGCTCTACTCCAAACAAACATTGCATCCTTTCGAGTAAATCGAGTCAGTGGGGCAGCTATACGAGAAAATCCTTTAATAAAATGTCTGTAATAGCCTGCTAAACCTAAGAAACTCTGAATCTCCGATGCATTCTTTGGCTGTTTTCATTGCAAAACTGCTTCAACCTTAGCTGGATTAACTAAAACTCTATTCTTTGAAATAGTGTGCCCCATAAATTTTACTTCTTCTTGACAAAACTTACGTTTTTTCAGTTTAGCATATAGCTAGTGAGTACGAAGGGTTTGCAACATCATCTCTAAGTGACACTCATGATCTTCCCTTGTCTTTGAATATATTAAAATATCATTAATAAAAACAACAATAAACTGGTCCAAATAAGGACGGAATACCTCATTCATCAACTGCATAAATACTGCAAGTGTATTAGTCAGACCAAATGACATGACCTGAAATTCAAATTGTCCATAACGAATCACAAAAGCTGTCTTTGGGATATCTTCCTTTCGAACCTAAATCTGATGATACCCAGACCGTAACCCTAGATTAGTAAATTCAGCAATAACCTAACCCTAAAACAAAAAATCCAGCAATAACCTATCCCAAAATTAAAAAATTCAATAATAGGGTTTTCAAGGAAACCCCAACGTACATATATGTATGCTCCTAATCTATGCACTCACCTGTAACTATCAGAGGATTGGTTCTCAACCTCAGTTTCTATTTCCTTTTCTTCTTCTTCTTCTTCTCAACTTCACAAGAAAGAGAGTGCTGGAAATGGAATATTGAAAGAGTGTTTTTATGTTTTTATGTTTATGTTTATGTTTGGGAGGTGTTTTGTGATGTTTGTGAGAAGTGTAAGTGTATATTACCAATATAACAATGTTATTTAAGTAATTTGAACAAATGTATTCCAAGGAGTTTAAAAACATCGAGGTCATTTGAGTATATTTTCTCAAAATATACATGTGCATATCTATGCATAACTTACAATCCGGGTGTCCTATTGACATGCCGTTTTCGCCAGTAACTCCGTAACTTGACTATGGCCATAACAGTTAGGCTCTTGGACCTAACGGATTTTGAAAACTTGATGGTGGGGCTCCGCCAGATAAAATAAGGACATAATCATTATTTCTCAAATTGTTTAATTTTAAGTCCGTATCTTAAAATTCGGACATCGGGTTGAAATACGGCTTGCGGTTCGATAACAGAACAATATTATGATCAAGTCAAAATATTCTCAGGGCTAATGGACTTACAGCCAACAGCTATCTAGTGTACAAACCAGATTTCGGGGCCTCGGGTCTTACAACTCCAGATTATTGACACGATTGTTATGGTCATTAATTTTTATTTTTTTTATTCTTTGTTTTAAGTATATATTAATAGTACTAGTTCATTCAATCTTGTTTGAATCAAAATTTATTATCCTTGTTCACATATCATATTCCTCACTTAGTTAGCTAGGGTGTATTGTGAATTCAGTACATCAAATTACAACTTACTCTAAACTAGTGATTAAATAATCGAACTCAAGTCCATAATTTTTAGTTATCAGAATTCTGACTACTATCAACCTAAACTAAGTATTAACTTTGCCTTTAGAATTCGCATAATATCATGTTCGCATTCTTGTTAAAAAAATTATTTTGAAAATTTTGAAAAAATTTCCCATAAACCAAAAAAATTTCAAAAGTAGACTCTACTATTCCTAGAATATAAACTCACATGGATGACTATCCACACCCCCAACCTAAAATCTACATTGTCCCCAATGTAATGATATATGTAATGTAGAAAATATGAGAATAATAAAAATCAAAGGAAGAATGGATAGTACCTGCCATGAAGAACTCACCTGCTAGGTGACATTAAAAAAAATGAATATTATATGAATCATGCACAAATGCTCTGTTAGACTAGGAGCATCAATCCGAATATTCTGGCTCATGAAGAGAGACGAACTCTTCTCCCAAATGAAAGTTTTCCATATAAGGCTTCAATCTTTGACCATTGACCTTGTACATATTGTCATTACATGGATTCTCAATTTCAACAGCCCCATGAGTATAAACATTCTTCACAATGAAGGGGTCTGTCTATCTTGATCTTAATTTTCCCGGAAAGAATTAGAGACGGGAATTGTACAATAGGACCTTTTGCTGAGGTTCAAAATTCTTCCTCAGGATGTTTTGGTCATGGAAAGCTTTTATCCTTTCTTTGTGGATTTTAGAGTTTTCATAGAAGTCTCTCCTCTGCTCCTCTAATTCATTCAACTCAAATAACTTTTGTCCACTTGCTAGGTTCATGTCAAAGTTTAACTTCTTTATTGCCCAGTATGCTCTATGTTCCAATTCCATAGGCAAGTGGCAAGCCTTCCCATACACCAATCTATAGGGGGACATTCCAATCAAGGTCTTATAAGCAGTCCTATAAGCCCATAAAGAGTCAGATAGTCCGAGGGACCAATCTTTCCTATCTGGCCTTATAGTTTTCTTCAAAATGTGTTTGATTTTTCAATTAGAAATCTCAACTTGCACACTCATTTGTGGGTGGTATGGGGTGCTCACTTTATGTTTGATGCCATATTTCTTCATCAAAGCTTCAAATGTCCTATTACAAAAGTGAGACCCGCCATCACTAATGATGGCCTTTGAAGTTCCAAATCTAGAAAAAATATTTTCCTTGAGGAATCTTATAACCACTTTGTTATCATTGGTTCTACTTGAAATTGCCTCAATCCACTTAGAAACATAGTCCACACCAATCAATATATAAAAAAATCCAAAAGAAGACAGAAATGGGCCCATAAATCAATACTCCAACAATAAAAAAAAATCTCCAATGGTAAAATAGGGGATAAAGGTATCATGTTGCACCGAGACACTCTTCCCAATCTTTAACATCTATCAGAAGCAACACAGAAAATGTGGGTGTTTTTAAACATGGTAGGCTAGTAAAACCCACACTGCAAGTGGTTTTCTTAGCAGAAAAATGGCCACCACATGCTTCCATGTGGTAAAAGGAAATAACACTCTGAACTTCATCCTCTGGGACACAACGTCTAAAAATCTGATCAGTCCCATATTTATATAAATACAGGTCATCCCAAAAGATGTTCCTAACCTTGGTTTTAAAACGCTTCCTATCTTGTGACTTCCAATGATATGACATTTTTTCCATCATAAGATAGTTCAATATATCCACATACCAAGGCAATTTGGAGATCGCAAATAATTGTTCATCAGGGAAAGTGTCCTGAATATGCAACTTCTCAGTGGAATCAATTAACACTAATCTGGAAAGGTGATCGGCCACTATGTTTTTTACACATTTCTTATCTTTTATCTCTAAGTCAAATTCTTGGAGTAGGAGGATCCATCTCAAAAGTCTTGGCTTTGCGTCCTTCTTATAACAAATATTTCAAAGCTGAATGGTCCGTGAAAATGACCACTTTGGATCCCAACAAGTAGGACCTAAACTTATCCAAAGCAAAAACTACTGCAAGTAACTCCTTTTTATTTGTTGAGTAGTTTACTTGGGCCAAGTTTAGAGTTCTACCTACATAGTGAATAACATAAGATCGTTTATCTTTCCTTTGGCCCAAAACAGCCCCTATGGCATAATCACTTGCATCGCACATTAGTTAAAAAAGAAGTGTCCAATCTGGTGGACGCATGATAGGTGCAGTGGTAAGGGATAATTTAATTTTATTAAAGGCACTTACACACTCATTTATCCACTTAAATGGGACATTCTTTTGAAGAAGATTTGTCAAGGGGTCAAGTAATGGCACTAAAGTCCTTGATGAATCTTCTATAGAAATCGGCGTGCCCTAGAAGTGATCTTATATCTCTAACAGTTCGGGGAATAGGTAGATTAACAATAATGTCCACTTTTGAGCGATCTACCTCGATTCCATTTTTTGAGATAACATGGCCTAAAACAATTCTCTTTTGAACCATGAAATGACACTTCTCCTAATTTAAGACAATGTGCTTCTCTCCATACCTAGATAAGATAAGAGATAAATTGTTGAGGCATTCCTCAAAACTACTCCTAAATACAGAGAAGTCATCCATGAAAACCTTAAGAAAATTCCCAACCATATTTGAAAAATACTTAACATACATGTTGGAAAGTTGTTAGGGCATTGCATAATCCAAATGACATCTGTTTGAAAGCAAATGTGTCAAATGGACAAGTGAATGTAGTTTTCTCTTGGTCTTCTAGGGCTATCTCTGTTTGGTTATATTTGAAATATCCATCAAGGAAGTTATAGAAGGAGTGAGCTGTTATCCTCTCTAAAACTTGATCAATGAATGGTAAAGGGAAATGGTTTTTTTTTGTGACCGTATGCAATTTTCTATAGTCAATGCAAACACGCCAACCCATGGTGACACATGTTAGTATAACTTCGTTATTGAATTTTGCATGATAGTTATTCCGGATTTCTTTAGAACTACTAGGGTTGGACTTACCCAAACACTATCAGATATTGGGTAGATGATTCACACATTTAGCAATATGATCACCTCATTTTTTACAACTTCCATCATGTTTGGATTGAGACGCCTTTGAGGTTTCTAAATGGTTTGGTGTCCTCATCGAGGTGGATCCGATGGGTGCATATGGAAGGGCTTATACCCTTAATGTCAGATATGGTCCAGCCCAAGGCTCTTTTGTGGTCCCTTAGAACATTCAACAATTTAATCTCTTGATCCTTATCTAAAAATGAAGAAATCACCACAGGATAAGTTTCATTTCCACCCAAGTATACATACTTAAGCTCATTTAGTAGTGGTTTTAGATCAAGCTTTGGAGCATTGGTTGGTGATGGTAGAGGTCGCAAGTCCTCGATAGACAAGATTTGAGTACGCAGTCTCCATCGGTATATACCAATGTCCTGGGTGGTAGTGCTCTCATTATCATCACAAATTTCAGTAAGCACTTTTCTAAATCAGGATCTTTCAAGTCCCCAAAGACTTTAATCAATTTCTTAGATAGGCTAGGTTCTAATTCCTCTTCCTCTATCAAGCAGTTCATAAATTTAACTCATGGATCTCATTATTGGCTATAGGCTGCTTACATAGATTGAAAATATTGAGCTCTAAAGTCATGTTACCAAAAGACAACTTCATCATTTCATTCCTACAATTGATGATTACATTTAAAGTTGCTAGGAATGGGAGACCTAAAATAATGGGAACTTGAGTGCTAGCATTTATACATGGTTCATTGTCTAGTACAATAAAATCTACAGGGAAGTAGAATTGCTACACTTGGACTAACATGTCCCATAAGATTCCCCTTGGTATCTTAATGGAGTGATCAGCGAGTTGGAGTGTAATCGTGGTTGGTTTAAGCTCACCTAACCTTATTTGTTGGTAAACTGAATAAGGTACTAAGTTGACAAGTGCACCCAAATCTAGCAAAGCATGCTCAATTTGAAAATTCCCAATAATATGAGGAATAGTGGGACTTCCCGGGTCTTTGTACTTGGGTATGCCTTTTCTGAATGATAGCGCTTACCTTCTTAGTGAGGAAGGCCTTCTTGTGCACATTTAATTTCCTCTTTACAGTGCACAAGTCCTTGAAATATTTAGCATATGATGGAATTTGTCTAATGACATCAAGCAAAGGAATATTGACAGTAACATTTTGGAGCACATCTAACACCTCTTGATATTTCATAGGGATGGGAATGGAACTGGAGGCTCATGTGACTTAGTCTCTTTATCCTTTTGTTGTTATAGCTCTTGAACCATAACCGGTTCATCATTCTCTTAAGACGGTTGCTCATCCTCCGATATTTCTACCAGTTACATTATCTTGTTATCGATGTCTTTTCCACTTTTCAAGGTAATGATGACCTTAGCTTGTTCATGATGTAGCTCGCTTGGATTTGAGTCTCCAATGAAATGTGTATTTCTAGGGTTTGGCACAAGTTGAGAAAGAAGGTGCCTTTTTCCCTAGCATTTAGTTAAGTCTCAATTCTAGCCACAACCGTCTTTAATTCCTAATTTAATTGGATTAGAGACTGATTCATTTGAGCTTGAGAGTTCATAAATGCGGTCAATGCATCCTCCATAGATGATCACTTTGGTGGGGGCACATATGGTACATTGTTAGGTGCCCCAAAGAAGTTGTTTTATGGAGGGCCTTGAGGTGCATTAGGTGCATTAATTTGTGGTCCACTCCTCCAACTAAGATTAGGATGGTTACACCAATTTGGATTGTACGTGTTTCCCATTAGTTGTACAACTGGCCTTTGGTAGTTATTTATAGCATTTGCTTGCCCATGCTCATGCATGATATCTTGTGCAACTGGGATTGTTAGTCATTCCTTTGTGTCATGGTCGGCACCACCACAAATACTACAAAAATTATCTAAGGAGGTATTTGCTTTAATTGCATCAACCTTCCTAATTTCCAATGCTTCGACCTTTCTAGCCAATGCAGCAAATTTTGCAATAAGGTCGTCTTCCTCTCTTAAGATGTACATCCCCGCTTTCTCTCTAGGAATGGGTCTAGTTTGGTTCGGTTCAACAGAGACATCCCATGTCTGAGTATTCTTTGCTAATATGTCTAGAAAATCCCAAGCCTCATTATGATCTTTATCAAGAAAGGTTCCACCACACATCATCTCTATGAACTGACGGGTATCCATGGTAAGCCCCTTTTAGAACGCATCAATCAAGTGTCATGGCTCATAACCATGATGTGGGCAAGTGAGTAGAAGGTCTTTGAAGCGCTCCTGAGCTTGGAAAAATAGTTCATTTCTCTTTTGAGAGAACGACATGATTTCCTGTTTCAATGCATTTGTTTTGTGCTCGAGAAAGAATTTTTTCAAAAACTCTCTACTTAAGGTTTGTCATGTAGTGATGGTATAAGGTCTTAGAGAGTTGTGCTATGTTTTGGCCCGATCCTTTAAAGAAAATGAGAATAACCTAAGTTTGAGTGCATCTCTATTGCCATTGTTTACTTATAATATTGCAATCACTTTCTTAAAGTCCTTGAGGTGCAAGTAGGGGCTTTCAGAATCCAAGCCATGAAATTTAGGAATTAATTAAATCACACTTGGTTTAAAATTAATGTTCCCTGTGTGAGCAGGGAACATAATGTAAGATGGTGAAGTTGATCTATCAGGGTTTAGATGTTCACGTAAAGTCCGTAGTTGGTTTAACACATTCCTATGAACT
This sequence comes from Magnolia sinica, assembly GCF_029962835.1. Taxonomy (NCBI): domain Eukaryota; kingdom Viridiplantae; phylum Streptophyta; class Magnoliopsida; order Magnoliales; family Magnoliaceae; genus Magnolia; species Magnolia sinica. The sequence goes on from NC_080583.1 coordinate 30,891,544, forward strand.
TCATTTTCACCATCAAGAGGAGGATTACATTGATTTTCTTTATTTTAGATTATAGTTGGATCTAACAGATTTGGATTTGCGTTATCAACTAGGTCAGCCATGGAATCCAAGTGGTGTTGACTGCCTTTCCTAAATGAATGATCAAGGCCAGGGACTACTCCACCTTCGGATAAGAGTCAATTATTTTAATCTCTACTCCAACATAACATAAACTAGCCACACCATAAAACAAAAACCACAACTTCAAATCGCAAGTATGATACTTAAAGTAAACAAAAACTTTCCAACAACCTAAGTGGTAGAACTGACCATAAGGGTTCAAACCACAAAGCAAAATAAATCAACAACTCAAGCGGCAAAGTCGGCCATAAGGGTTCAAACCACAAAGCAAATAAATAAATAAATAAAGTAAAACTAATGCAGAAATTAAACTATACTAATCTGGAAAATAGATTCAACAAATGATCTTTCTAATCAAACAACAACTGTAGGACAACCACAACACTTGGGTGATAAAATCCTAAGCAGGAGTAACCTTATGTCACAGTTAGTGCTTTAAAGACCCAACTAAATTTACTTTAAAAAATAAATATTCTATCAAGTAATTAGAAAAAAAAATCTACAGAAATTTTAGAGGTTTTAGAAAAGAACTTACCTTAGCTATCTTGCACAAATCCAATCTCCCGTCATCTCCCTAGCAAAGGTGCCAAAAAAATATTTATCTGTCTTCAAGTGCAGAGGTTCATAAGTAATATCCTTTGAATACAGGGTCGATCCCAGAGGGAGATGATTTATGAGAATGAGAAAATTAAATGTAAAATTAACTAAGCAATGGAAACTAAACAGATGAAATGATTTTAAAAGTTTTAAAGGTATGGAATTCAATTGAATTAAAAAAAAAAACACCCAAGCTTTAAAGTTCCACACATAAGTTAATGATCAATAAATTATGATGACTTTGATAACAAATTAAGATCCGAGCACTATGGTCAGCCAAATCAAAAAATAAAACAGTTCAAATATTTTTAGTAAATGATATAAACGATTAGAGAATCATGGGTTAGCATCATTAATATATATTCTCAAGCACCAGTGATTTTAAGCATTCAGTATCCATGAGATAATGAATCAAATAATATAGCAGGTTGAGAACATCTCCCATTTAAGAAATCTAATTGATCTAGGTTAAGCCCATTCATCAATATGGATCTCACATGATGGAAACATAAAGATCTCACATGAGGATCAAAAACCTAAACCTAGATAATTGATAACATGCATACACCATTCATCTCATCATTAAAAACAATCAATCATCATAATTTATAAAATCATTCAACCAATGTGTTTCCCTCCTAGTTTGGGCTAGAGGGTACTAGAAAAACATAACTAAATAGCAAAATAGAAAAGCAACAAGAAAGTAAGAAAATAAATTAATAAAGATCTAAAAAGAACTTGTAAAGATCTAAAAACCCTAGATCTTGCCCTTGAATGCTCTGAATGATGCTTAAGAATGCCTTGGGAAGCACTATTTATAAGTGGGGAACTCCCTCCTTCAAACCGACTTGAAAAATCTGGATACTGCCTCAAATTTTCTCACATCATGTAGGCTCCGTGTAAACCCTTTGATGACATCGAACTGCTTTCGATGTCATCAAAAATTGGCTTCGATGTAATAAAAACTAGTTCGATGTCATCTAAGCTCAGATCTTGTGAATTTCTGCAATTCCTTCCTTTTCCACTTGGTTTTCTTGACTCTTGGGGTCTTGAAATCTTCAATCTTGGTCTCCAAATGTCCATTCTTTGCCTTGGTGATTCTTGAGCATCAAATCCATGCTTTTAACATTCTTTTCAATCTAAGCTCTTAAACTCACCTTGCAAAACAAACATGTATAAAATATACCATTAAGCATAATCATGTTCATAAAACCAAGATATAAATGGGGGGAAAATATGCAATATTTGAGTCTCAACAACTGGTTACGATCTTGGGTTAGGAGCTTGTTAGACTTTAAGCTCCATGAGATGGAGTATTATAGTTTTAGAAGGGTCCTTCAGTTGATTCAAATAGATGTTGACTGGAGGATGCTCAGGGCAGCTTTTTGCGGTTAGGTGCCAGCGCTGAACATGTTTGAGTTTAATGATCTGGAGCTAGGATCGTCCTTGGAGGAGCTTTCCTACATGACCAGATTACCCCTAAATCATTCACCTCATGTCCCAGGGAGACATCAGGCGACGATCCTCGCCACTGGTTTGGCATTCCATATCTGATTTGGGCTACAACTGATGGTCAGGATATAGTCATTTTCTCCTTAGATGCTCTGTATGATGCCTTCTCAGTTAGTAGGGGCTTTACGGGGTCTACACGGTCTTCAGAGTGTCGCACAAGCCATATCTTTTGTCTAATAGTTGAGCTCCTCTTCCGCTGCTCTTTAAGGTGTTGAGTCACGCATACTTTCGGAAGAGCATTGCCTCCTTAGTCCTTGTTAAAGTGTTCGAGGGGTTAAATGATTATGCCTATGGTCATTTGCGCGTCCTGCGGGGCTGTTGTTCCTTCCTCCAGGTATTTTCCTTTCTTTGCACTATCATCCTTTTGCATATGTTCCTGTTGTATCCGTTTCCTTCGCATCCTTGATGATTTTGCTCATCCGATCTTGATAGTTGTGGCTTTGGGAGAGGTTGGCGATGACAGCTACACTTTATCGATCCATTCCGCAAGCTGATATTCCTCACCATATTACGAGGAGGCTTCCCTATACAACAGGTATGAGCGAGCTAATATATTGTCAGATGTTTATGCAATTACATAGTTGGGAGATCCGTTGGAAGTCTTCCTTACTTACTTGTCCGCATGTCATTTGCAGTGCCTGTAGAGATCCTCTAATCATCATGGGTTTACAGTCATATTTTTCCTATCACTCGATTAGATTCCTATGCCATTTCAAATTCTGGCAAGAGATTTTGGGTTTTGCGTTCTCGAGCTTCGGACACTATCCTCTTCCATGGGTGACTTGAGGTCTTGGCACTCGATTTCTAGCACTCTAGGATGATTGCATGATGGTTATTGCCCTAGGATTCGAGTCTTGGGGGTCACCTTTGGCGATTGTTCCATATCTTTGATGGGTAGCGGAGCAATCCCTGTATCATCGCCTTCCAGGCTGTCTACTAACAAATGAGATTGTTGAGCTTGATTTTCATGATGTTGGATCTGCTGTTGGCTTTTATGAGCCATTTGAGGAGCAGTCATTCATTGATCTGGCTTCCTTGCATCCTCCCATGGCCATCTTCTATTAGAGATTTCCTTGTTACGCTATTTGTGCACTAAGATGTCTCAGCGGCTTCCATCTTCTCATCGGGAGGATGAGGATGAGAGAGTTGCTCGGTAGTGCGATCATGAGGAATTGTATTACCTACGCATGGAGATTAGCAGGCTATGAGAGCAATTAGCTGAGTTTGAGACCGAGGAGTGGTACTTTCTTGGTGAGGAGAGTTGAGAGTTTGCTTGTATGCTTTTTTGTTTTGGGAAAACTTGTATTTTTTTTAGAAGACATGCATGTAAACAAGTAAATGAAATGAGAAGATTTTTAAAAAATTTTGTGCCCTATATCATCTGTGTGTGCATGTGTCTAGATTTTTGTGTCAAGATGCAAGAATTAAAATTGTGGCTCAACCAGTGTTTTGAGTTTTAACATAGAGTAATGCCTTTGGAGAATCCTTGATTCCCTAAGGGAGTATGCAGTTGAAACCATTGCCTTTCAAAGTCAGTCAGATGTAGTAAAGTCCTTATCTTTGACTGTACCTCCTCTTGTTCTTGACTTGAAGCTGTCTGCTGAGCTGTCTTAGACTGTCTTCTAATACCTACTTTTTCCTTTTTCCTTTTTTAAGCCATTTTTGCTTGTAACGCCCTTTCGGGTTTTCACTACAGCCAGCCTTTTCCTGTCATTTTTGCCCGTAGCACCCTTTCAAGTTTTCACCCATAGCATCCTTTCGGGTTTTCACCACGTCCCGAGTATTTGATCTTGCCTGACCATTGGCAACGATGTTGTTTTTACCATTGGCACCCTTTTGGGTTTTCACCAACTCTGTTATGTGCCCACTGTTTTTACTCAGAGCACCCTTTCGGGTTTTTACTCCACCCTTTCTGTTTACGCACATTTTTTCTTCTTTTTCATTATTATTATTATTATTATTTTACACTGGCTAAGGAGTCAGAATTCCATCGTTATTGGCCAATTGGCAGCTATCCCAACCTCTTCTTAAGTTATGATGGTAAAACTGTTGACCTTAGCCTGGCTCATCCTATGGTAGAGGGATGGTGGTTTTTGTTTTGAGGGTCAACCTTCAATGTTTTTGTCTAGACTGCGTGCTCTTTATTTTGTCCTTTTTTATTTTTCTATATTCTTTCTCTCTCTTTTTTCGACCCTTTGTTCGAAGCTCTATTTTTTATGGACGGGGAATGGTAATTTTCAAGATGACCAACTTTGATCAGTTGACTTTAGCTATACTAATGTAAGTGTAGATGAGATTAGATAGACTTAATAGTAAAATATTTTCACGTTGTCAGTGTTGATTGGCTCCGGAAGATCCTCTCCCTTCATATTGGTGAGCCAGAGAGTGCTTCTGTAATGCCCCGAATTTCAGAGGCCGAGTATGAACTCGGCTCCCGAATTCCCGGTGCCACGTATGCCCCAATGGGCTCCAGATTCTAATGCATTTGGGTTCATTCATAAGCAATGAGGAGTTAAGCAAACCATAAGCATGAGAATATTATAAAATGTAAATATAAGCTGCGAAACATGTAAGATATCCAAAATACAGTGCCAAGAAAATCCAAACCGGGAACTAGTTCCACCTAGATAAATATCTTAAAATGACTAGGGCCCTGGCCATGTCCTGTGACCACCCAAACATAAATTAAAAGAAACCGCTGAAGGTCTGATAATATGCTCATTGCTCCTCTTCGTCCATGCCCACATCCTCTTGTGCATACAGTTATATCGACCTTGCATCTATGATGGGTTCTGGTTGGTGTTTTGAAACAATGTCCCAGAGTTGGAGTGAGTAGCTAACTCAGTGGTACCATTAGCAATAGGCCACACAAATTTCACACAGAATAAATTTAGTGAACAGCATACCTTATAGAATCCTAAGTACTGTTGATTAATGTAATGCATGGCTTAATGATATGATGCATGCCCCCACCACCAACACTCCCTCAAGCGACACCTAACGATCGCAATGACCAACACTCCCTCAAGTGACACCTAACGATCGCAATGACCAACACTCCTAATTTGCAACCTCGACTGCCAAATCGTCATAACAAATAACGCAATGTCATGTAACATGTTAGCCTAGTTGATTAATTAGATTCATTCACCTAACAGATTGGGGAAACTGGAATACCCTTATCGGAAGCATTACCCTAATCCGATCGCGCGACACAAAGGTCATGGTCATATGACTCTCGCGATCCTTAGCCATCGTGGGTTCATCAATCCCATGATTCTTAAGCTTAAACGAAAAACAGTTGGGACTTTAATGTCCTACACGCGGTCACTATGGGGAGGTCGTCACCCCAACATAGGCCGATAGCACGAGCACAGTGTCCCATACCACCGTCCCCGGCTCACGAGTCTAGATGCTCACTGGTCACTATGGGAAGGCTTGTCACCCCAGCATAGGCCGACAGCACAAGCATAGTGTCCCATACCATGATCCTCGGCTCATGAGTCTTGTGGGCCGTAAATCATAATTAATAGTGGGCATAGAGGTCTTAGGGTACTTCGGGTTCATACAAGCGTGTTCAAACAAGGTTAACATGCAAGGATAGTCGATTTGTGAGCTAATATACCCAGACAAGCTGAAATATAAACTGATCGGCCTGAGAACGGCGTCTCGTGTAGTCCAACTATGACCAACAACTTATAGTTTAACAAGTTAGGCTAGATTTTCTCGTGGGCTGATCCAACAGAAGGTCGCCCAAGTGATTCCCAGTTAATCGGCCAATCCATAAGGGGCATATGCACTAATAGACATCATGTATCATCAAATTCAGGGATATATCACACATGATAGGCATAATTTCAGCAAGTTAAGTACCTAAAATGCAAACACTAAACTCTACTAAATTTGTAAGGGTCATGTTCATTACATTCCAACCATTTAACAAGATGGACAGCCATACACCCATTCACAGCAATTCAATTTCACATACGCCAGCATGAATCATAGAAATCAGTCATGTAGTGGGAATTGTATGCAATTAATTCAGCAAGTTAGCAATTTGTCAACATTCATTCCTGCAATGCCTAGCATAAATGACATGTAACAAGATTCAATAGCAAATCAGCAACACTTGGGAAATTGAAGGCTTACACCCTAATGAGACATGTAAATTAGTATTTAACGCATTTGGGGATGTTCGGGCCTAAACTACATCCCTCATTTTTAGGAAATCCTAGACCTATAGTCCCAATCATGCATTCTAGATGAAATTCCAGCAACATGCAATAGCAATCCACCACACACATTCACTAAATCTATGCTAGGTACGATAATCGGCCACCTAAAGGTAATGGTCCACACCTATTGTCGTTTGGGGGTCCTTGGAGTTGCTCTAGCGTCGACGGGTCCGCAAACTTGACGTCCTGGAACCCTGCGTCATACGAATTTCGCTATAAAGCGCATGCATGTAGTTTATAGCTAGGGACAAATGGATGGGAGTTCACATTTTTACCTTGGACTGAATGTGGCTCGTTCCTATGGTGATCAATTAGAAATTCTTGATAATTTGGAGATGCTTGTGCCGGGAATTCCAGTCCCCAAGCACAACAAGCACCCACACACCACTCTCTCTCCCTCTCTTCTCTCTCCTTTCTCTCTCCTTTATCTCTCTCACTCTCTCCTCTCTCTCTCTCTCTCCTTTCTGAGCTGTTGGAAATGGTTGTAGAAATGAGGGAGAGAGGGCTGAAATGGGTTATATACCCTGGAATTAAATCAGATGGCCCTGCGGTTCTTTTAAGTGCTTCAAATAGCCTTGTGGGGGCCATATCTGGCTGTTGGGGCTGCCTAATTCCCCCTAGCCCATTTAATTCATGGGATGAGTGCCCCATGGTCCAATGAAGGGCTATGCAAATTTTAACGGCAAATGGATGCGGGGTTTTGTCACAATGGTCCGATTTGCGATCAACGATCACCATTTCTCGATCGGGGGTCAGATTTGGCGGACGAGTGAAGAGAATATCTTCAACATATGGTGCAAATTTGGGTGAAATCTAACGGCTGAGATGTCCTAATTTATTGTCCTAAGTGGCGGGGCCATTTGTTTTAAAATTCAAACTTTTGGCCAATGTTAGGGAGAGTTGTATTTTACAAGTGCTGACTAGATGGTGCAAATCATCTATTTTTAGGCGTCGTTTGAGTCCATTTCTCGTGATGGACTACAAGCCCAGTGAGATGGACATTACTCTATAATTTTGTAACTATCGGCCCATTAACGAGAGGTCTAGAGCTTGTTCGGGTAATCGGGGCACTTCTAGAATAAATTGGGTAAGGAGATTTCTTGGGTGCAGTGGTTGAGGCATGGATTAACTAAGTTCACGGTATATCCTATTCGAAATTAGCAAAAATGATGATTCGGTCATGATCACTCTAAACCGTCAGTTTTAGGCTAAAAGAGTAACTGGATTGATTTGGTTTATTAATTAAGGTTCAACCCATAGTTGGTTCGGATATGGGTAGATCTCTAGTTAAGTTACAGTAGTTTGATTAGTCAGTGGCAAGTGATGAGGGTCAAATATTGCATATCAGACCCTGATTATTGCTTGAGTTTACGTACATGATAATGTTTAATGTCATATTTTAATTGTGTTTTTGTTACAGGGAGTAATTAGGAGCGTGGACTGAAAAAGAGTACTACAAGCATGGAATAATGCTCCGAAGTCACCAAAGTAAAGGACGGACTCCAGAGGACCAAGATTGACTGATTCACATGCCAGGGATCCAAGAAAATCAAGCCATTCACATTAAAGAGGCCCGAAAATGGTCCAAAATGCAAGATCATAGGGTTCTCGCCATCCGATTGGCTCGAAACTTCATACATTTGCTGGGGGCCATAAATAAACTGTAAATATTAAATTTCAGCCATTAGATATCTCGAGAAGTGGCCCAACGATCAGATCAACCCCTTAATTCCCTAAGTGGGGCCCACCTGCTATCTGGATATGCCTCAACTTCAGATTCAACGCCTTAAATGGGGAGACCAATTAAATGAATGGATTAGATTTCTCAAGAACATCGCAGTGGACCCCACCAGAATAGAGTGTGCATAGTGCACTATTTCTCCAGCCGTGCACAGAAACCAAGAGTCGGTCAAACCGACTCTTGACCGCGTCATCCTCTCTAAACGGAAATTTCTATTTTCGCTGCTGCGTAACAAACGGACACTGTCCGTTTTACGGAAGCCAATGGGCCACCATCATGGCCCGTAAGAATGATCCAAGTCGTCCATCTTGTAGAGGGCCTCGAAAGGATCGAACCCAACTGATATTTTGTGCCCATGCACACACACATGTGCGCAACAGAGGTCACAAGCAGACTACCCTGCGACGTTCAAAAAGATCTCAGCATGATTGCTTCTCTGGGCCGTGTCAATGGACATTCAAAACCAACCATTCTTATACAAAATTTCATCCTAAATCCAATGGACAGGGTGTATTTCCTCGAAAACACTCCTATGGGGCCCACCGATCACGTCAGCGCAGTCACGTGCGTAAGCTTATGCATGTCCATGAAAAATGGATTTCTAAGTGGTTATGGCCCACCATCTTTGATCAGATGGAAGATCTGATCCGTCCATCATGTAGCTCAGTCAAAAACATCCCAGGAGACGTTGATTTTACATACATAATGCAAGGAACATGGGATGTGGGAGGCTCCGATTTTTATTGCACAAGAGTTATACACGAATCCAATTTTTATTGTGCGAAAGTTCCACCGACTCCAGCAGCTATAAAAAGAGCTGAAAAGCTTGGAGAGAGGGGGATTCGGGGGAGAGCCAGATCCTGAGAGCTCGGCTAGGAGAAGCAAGAGAAGAGAGAGAGAGAGAGAGAGAGAGAGAGAGAGAGAAAGAGGAAGAAAGAAGGGAGATAAGGATGTTTTTCTTTTATCAAGTTTATTTTTCTCTCTTTCTAGTTGATTTCATGGATTGTTAATTTTCTAACTAGGGCTGAGATGAAGCCCCTAATTTGAATGACTCTTGTTTATTGTTGATTTCATCTGAGTTGATTGATTTATTTCTTTCTCTAGTGTGCTTAACTAAAAACTCTGTACTTCTCTATTCTATGAGCTTAACCAAAGTCTAGATGTGGATGTTGTTTGAAATCTTATTCTAGGTGCTTGTGTCTGACTATGAACAGGTTTTTCTATAGAGAAAGAAATAGGAATTTACATCTCTTCATGCCTGACCATGGATGGAAAGATGTGATCCTTATGCTTTAAGGAAATTATACATTCTATGTGCCCGACCAAGGACATAGAGTGTGCTTTATTTATTAAATTTATATCAATCTGAATTAGGGTGAATCAACAGGTAAAACAAGGGTTAGGATAATTAGGGGTGGATTCAAAAGTCCTAGTGTTCTCCTTGTTTGAATTTTCCTCCTTACTCTCAGTTATTTTTCATAGATTTTTGTTATTAGTTCGCTAAACTATTTGTTGGATTAGTTAAGAAGAATCGTAAAAATTTGAATTGTGACAACCAGTCCTCATGGGAACGATCTCGTAATACGTACCATATCTACACCTGATTTATATACTTGCGAGTTTAAAATCATTTAAATTAGGTTGGTTTAAATAAAACATCAGCAGGTTGGTTAGATTTGGGCCCTATGTGAACAGACCATGGGCTGAACTCGATGTTTAAGTGATCGGTTGGATTCATTGGTCTTCTACGGTCAATCAATCCTATTTGTAGGGTTTTTATCGGTACCAGCCATGTATAAGCCCATCTCGAGTGTTAAGGGTCAGTAAGTGATGACGTGGCTAGTTATAAAAAAAGAAAAAATTTAAGGATTTTTGGTAATTCAAAATAGCGAAAATTCAGGGTGTTACACTCCCGAAAACACTTCTCTAATGATTAGTGGTCCTTCCCATAAGGGTTTAAACTTTCCTCGAGGATCTAGAATATGTGATGGTAAAATGCATTTCATGACCATATTGTCGATCTTGAAGCTTCTCTTTCAAACACTTTTGTTGTAGGCCCAAGTGATCCTTTTCTGATAGCTTTGGGAATGACTTAACACACACATGTGCTTTTCGTCTGCGAGGTGCAGTTGATCGTATCTGTCTTTGAGCCATTCCCCTTCATTGACTTCACTTTCTAGTAGTACTAAAGAAATGGTATTTCCACTCCAACTGGTAGAACTACTTTCATTCCATATGTAAGCACGAAAGGAGTTGCACTTGTAGCAGACTGTACAGACGTCTAATAGGCTCAAAGTTAATATGGGAGCATCTCAGACCAGTCTTTGTATGTCTTGACCATCTTCTCGACTATCCTGATAAGTGTCATATTGGCGACTTCCACTCCTTCGTTCATCTAGGGGCAGTAAGAGGTTAACCGTCGGTGCCGAATCTTGAATTTTCTAAGTCGTTCATCTTTTGGTGCATGGGACTCCGTATCGGCTAATGATGTTGTTCTTTATAAATTTGATTACTTGAGACACTGCTATGGTGGTGTAGGAAGATGCTTCTACCCACTTGATGAAGTAGTTAACTTCCACAAGTATGTATTCGTGACCGTTTAAAGCTTTCAAATTTACTTTTGCGATGATGTCAATACCCCACATAGAGAAGGGCCATGGTGTAGTCAGGTTGTATAGCTCTGAGGATGGGGCATGTATTTTATTAGCATGCTCTTGACACTTGAAGCACTTCCTAATGTGCCGGCAGCAGTCTGTCTCCATAGACATCCAATAATAGCCGAGTCATAGAATCTTCTTCAAAACCATGTGGCTGTTCATGTGCGGGATGCAGACTTTATCATGGATCTCTTCCATAATCTTTGTAGCTTCGAATTCATCGATGCGTTTGAGGAGAATTTGATTATAGGATTGCTTGTAGAGAATTTCAATGTCGATTGTGAACTGTCACGCCAAACGTTGGATGGTTCAGTGGTCGGTAGATATGGTATAGCTCTTTTGGGTACTCCTGGCTTTCCAGATACCATTTGATGTCGATATACCAAGGGTTGATGATAGGGGTGGCTTTGACCTCTTTAATTTGTAGGCAGAAGGCGGGTTCGTCTTAAAGTTCAATTATGAGCTCCCATTCTAAAGCTCCTCTTGAAATCTCGAGCATTAATGCTAAAGTGGTGAGTGCATCTCCGAATTGATTCTTCACTCATGGCATGTATGAGAAGGTGATTTCTTTGAATTATTCAATCGAATTTTCGAGATATATGTGATATGGTATCAACTTCTCATATTTAGTCTTGCAGTTGCCATTTGTCTAGTTGATAAGTTATGAGTCTCTAAATACACATAACTTCTTTACGCCTAAGATCATGGCTTCTTTCAGATTGGCAATGCAAACTTCATACTCTGCCATGTTGTTGGTGCACTCGAATGCTATTTGGCAGGAGATAGGAATTGGGACATCGTCATGAGAGTAGAGGATAGCTCCGATTCCACTTCCCTTGGAGTTTGTTTTGCCATCGAAGAATAGTGTCCACTCGCCTACCTTTCTTTCTTCTTCTCCCTCAATGAGTTAGAGATGTTCATTGGTGAAGACGGTCTTCAGTGGTTGATAATCGGGCAGTGAGTGGGCAACGAGATGATCAGAGAGGGCTTGTCCCTTAACTAAGTGACATAGGTGATATGTCGAACTCAGATAGAAGTAGCTGCCATTTGGTTATCCTTTCGGTGAGTGTCGGCTTCTCGAATAGGTACTTAAGTGGGTCCATATGAGTAAGGAGAAGGATAGGGTATGCAATCATGTATTGTTGAACTCGCTGAGTTGCCCAGATTAGGGCCAAGCATGTCTTATCAAGTGTTGAATACTGGTCTCATAATCTGTGAACTTGCGACTTAGATAATATATTGCTTACCCTCCTTCCTGTTTCGTCGTGTTGGCTAAGGATGCAGCCAATGGCTTCTACTGCTACCGAGATGTATAATGGTATAGGTAATTCAGGAGTTGGTGGCACTAGAACTGGAGGATTCATGAGATGTGTTCTAATAATATCAAAGGTAGTTTGACAATTGTCGTTCCAGTCCTTAGGCGAATTCTTCCGAAGGAGATTGAATATTGGCTCACAAATAGGAGTGAGTTGTGCAATGAAGCAACTAATGTACTGGATTCTTCCAAGGAAGCCACGTATTTCTTTTTCTATTCTTGGAGGTGACATCTCAATGGTGGCTCTTGTCTTTGTTTCGTCAACCCTGATGCCCTCCTCACTAACTACGAAGCCAAGAAATGTGCTTTGCTATGCTACTAATACTTGTATTTGCTCTGCTATTCTGCCCAAGCCTGGCTGAGGAAGAGTTACGGGGAGTAAAACACAAATATGCTGATTCGGGCCGGGCATACTATATGTAATGATATAATACTTCACGAGAAATAAAAAGAAAAAAAAAGTAAGGCCATTCCATTATCTGACTCTGACTATTGCTGCTAATAGATACCTGCTTGCTTCTTGCTTACTGGCAACCTTTATAAGATCTCCACCTTCAAGCTTTAAGCAGCTCTTTAAAAAAGGGGAATTCCCCCTATCCGAGATGTGCTCTTGAAAGATCTCCCTCGACAGCGCAGTTAGGTCTTAGAGAAGGAACTTATTTACCTAAGTAAGTAGCCAACTTCCGATAATAATTCCTTGCTTTGCGCTAGATTCAGTATGGTGATACACATTTTTGAAATAACAAGGGAAAATAGCTCTTCTTAAGAGAATGGCTGCTTTGGGGAGTTCTCTTTCCCTCTAACCCTATAGCAGAATGTTCCCCATGGCGTGATAAATGAAGTCTTCTCATGATCTTCAATAGCCATCTATAAGTGCTATGGTTTCTTGCTCCTTTAATTGTCAAATTTTGTAGTGCCAAAACCGCAATCTGTGGCTTGTGTAGCACATTGATATATCTATTCAAGGCAATGCATCACATGTATAAGGACAATGCTTCAAGTCAAGAACAAAGATCTACTTCAAGAAATTCAAAGATCAAGTACATTGTTCACTCCTTTAAGCTTCAAAATTCAATGTTTTAAAACGACATGGACAGACAAGTCAACTATTCATACTCAAGACTCAAGGTAAGTACAACTCATGTACTACAAATTCAAGTTTCAAAAGATCTCAAGTACAAGCTTTATCATGTGTCAAGATCTCAAGCTTCATGAACTTCAAAGATTACCTATCATCTGAAGAAAAGAAGGTTTAATGTTCATATGTCATGGTTAAGGTATAAAAGACCTTAAATTAACCTTAGGGTAAGTCATTTTGTATACATAATTCAAATTGAATCATTTTATAAGTGTTTGGTCTGTTCTTCGACTAGTCCTGGACTCTGTTCGACTAGTTTTAGCACTGGCTCGACCAGTCCAAGAAATTCCAAGACCAGTCCTAACTTTGTTACAAAATTTTAAAATTTTTTAGTAAGCCACGACTAGTCCCGGAGACTGCTATTCCAGCAACTGTTTTTAATTCCACATGACCAGTCGTGGAACGGCTTTATCCTATCGCGCTCTAAATTTCAAAAATCTGTTGGTCCTACGACCAGTCGTAGTGTCCACAGGACCAGTCGTGAACATAATTTCTTCACCTATAAATAAAGCCCAATTTTCAGAGTTTGATATTCAATTTAAGTATAATCAAGACATCACTCTGAGAGATAAGTTTGTAAACTTCTTAAGCTATATTGTGCATATTTAATATTCTCTTTTATTAGCATTTTATATTTAATTTTGTATTCTGCATTCCAATCTGATTTGAAAGAGGGATTGAAGAATTCCCACTTCTTGGAATCAAAATCAAATAGAGCTAGCCCAACTTGATTTAATTTAAAATCAATTTAGAACCTATAACCATTTCATAAGAGAGTGTGGACATTGAACTTCTATATTCGAACATCTACTCTGATTTGGTTTTTCCATGCTGTAACAAAAGGAGAAATCCAGGTATTTTACATTATTGTAATTTCCTTTATTTTGGTTTCTTTTGAGATTGAGCCAAAAAAATCTCATTCGTTTGGTTATCTGAGGAGATCCAGAAAACTTAGAGTGTAGGGTTTTTAAATTGTGTTAGCTCATTTGAAAGACACAATTGTGAGGGTTTTAGGTGAACCTGAAAAAACCTATTTTTATAGTGAACGCTAATATCTACTGTGTGCGGATATTAGGAGTGGAGTAGCTGTGTAGCTGTTGTTTAACAGTTGGTGTACACATAAGAGAACCACTATAATTCTTTGTGTTTTGTAGATGTGTGGTTTATTTTTTATATTTTTTATCATTCAAGATTGTGGGATGTATTTGTCGATGTGAATGTTGTAATCTTTACATTTCAGCAATGTGGGGAATGTTGTAATAGCGTAGATTTCCTTTCTAGCTATTTCCTTCATTTATTCCTCTTCAGTTTGAGTTCTTAATACACAAACCGTTCTAGTAAGGTTGTCTTGCCATAAATCCTTGGTTTTTATGGTGTAAAGTTGTCCTTAGAACAACATTTGTATCAACCTCTCAATACTAGAATTTTGAGGTTGCTTTACATTTCCGTATTGTGGATTGTTTATAGTGCTATCTTTCCTTTAATTGTTTAAATTCTGCTGTTATCATTTTAAATTGGTATAGTCCTATTCAACCCCCCCCCCCCCCTAGGACTCTAGCTCGACCTTTTCACCATCTTGATTTGATTGTAGCATGAGAAACCTTCTATGAAGGAGAAGATCTTGTGCCCGGCAATGTTGTCGACCAGAGTGCCAATGTGTGGTAGGGGAAGTCATCTTTAGGACTAGCTTTATTGAGATTTCAGAAGTTGATGCACATTTGGACCTTGCCATCCTTCTTTGGTACTGGTACGATGTTAGCAAGCCATTCAGGGTAGTTTGAGACTACCAAGAATCATGCGTTGCATTACTTGATGACTTCGTTGCGAACTTTTAAGGTCCATTCCAGCTTCGTTCTTCTAAGCATCTACTTTACTAGCTTCATCTCTGACTTTGTTGGCAGATGGTGTATAAAGTGTTCTATCAAATTTACTGTCTCGAAGTCATCGACTACGGCATTGGCTTTGGTTTCAAAAGTTTTTGAGGAGATCCTCAAGTTCGGTAGCAGGGTCATGATCTTCCACATCCTGAACTTTGTCCAGATCCATGAGTTTGAAGTCGAACTGGATGTCGAAATCATATGTACCGGCTGATTTCGACAGCAAGAATTTCCTAATGCATACTTCCCTAGGGACTTTGGGGGCTCCCAAATTTACCATCTCGAAGTCATTGGCTATGAATTGGCTTTGGTTTCGAACTTTTTGAGGAGATACTCAAGTTTGGGAGTCGGGTCATGGTCTTCCCCATCTTGAACTTCATCTAGACCCATGAGTTCGAAGTCTAACTCAATGTTAAAATCATACATGTCAGCTTTGAACTCATGTGGCACTTTAAATGAACTAGGCATATTTATGAATGCAGGAATTGAAATGCTCTTTGATTTTTGAAAATTTTGAGAAACTGGAATGCTAGATGATTTTTTAAGTTTTTTCTTTTTTTGGATTTTTGTGTTCCAAGGGACCCTAAGCAGGTCGATATTGCAAACTATGATTGATACTGACCTAGCTCAGGGTGTCAAATGCTGCTTAAATTGGCATTTTTTAGAGACCGGTACCGGATGGCTTACTGGATGACTTGATGGTTAGGGGAGTAGTTATCCAGTTGAGACCCCATGTTCCCTCCCTTGACGAGGCGGGGGTCGATGCGTTGAATGGAAAATCATTGTTTGGCCCAATGACCATGATTTCTCCTTGGTTGGGTTCAGGATCTAAGCTATACTCAGTCCCTCCCGAGTCACTTACCGTGAATTAGAGCTCTTCTTACTCCGGTGTCTGGTATTGTTGTGGAATTTGCACATCGAACCAATCCAGGGCTGACCATTTCCCCTTCTTAGTCCATGGATTAGATTGTTGTGGTTGTGACTAGAAGATGGATGCGGCATGGGCATGGAATGCTCCTAGTTGATTGTTGAAGCCAAGATAGGCAGGGTGTGCCCCGATTTGTTAAAGATGAGACTGGCAGGGTGCGTCCCTGGTTTATTGAAGTTAAGACTGGCAGGATGTGACCTTGGTTGATTGAAGCTAAGACTAGCAAGGTGTGCCTCTTGTTGATTAAAGCTAGGACTTGCAAGGTGTGACCCTAGTTGATTAAAGCTGGGACTTGCAGGGTGTGCCCCTGGATGATTGAAGCTGAGACTTGCAGGTTGTGCCCCTAGTTGATTGAAGTTGAGATTGGCAGGGTGTGCCCCTACTTGGTTGAAGTTGAGACTAACAAGGTATGCCCTTGGTTGGTTGAAGCTGAGATTGCAGGGTGTGCCCTTGGTTAATTGAAGTTGAGAATGGTAGGGTGTGCCCCTGGTTGGCTGAAGCTAGGACATGCAGGGTGTGCCCCTGGTTGGTGGAAGCTGAGACTGGTAGGGTGTACCCCTGGTTGGTTGAAGCTGAGACTAGGAGGGTGTGCCCTTGGTTGGTTGAAGTTGAGACAGACAGGGTGTGCCCCTGGTTGGTTGAAGTTGAGACAGGCAGGGTGTGCCCCTGGTTGGTTGAAGCTGAGATAGGCAAGGAGTGCCCCTAGTTGATTGAAGCTAAGACAGGCAGGGTGTACCCATACTTGATTGAAGTTGTGGCTGTGATGATAGGTATTAAGGTGTCCATGCATCCTTCACAGTGCTGCACTTGATCTCGCTCATGGTCCAAGGCTTCTTCTTATTCTGGCGTAGGCGATTCCTTCCCTACTGACCCTAGGATTGTTTCCCACCGATAGGGGACCATAGAGCATCACTATGGCATAGAGGGGTACCTTTGTGCTGGGCAACTAATATCTCTTCTTTACAGGGAGTCCTAGGTTTGACGAAGCTAGTAGGCATGCATCAAAACTCCTTTTTCCTCCACTTTTCCTTGGCATTAAGCTTATATCACAGTCCCCACTTTCTCTTGTTGCAGGTAGTTTCCACTACCATTACTCTTTAGTGGTTCTTTGCACGATACTTAAAGCTTTGTCTCTTAGCCAACAAGAAGACATACTTAGCATTCATCGGTGTTAGATTGACCATTGAATTTTTGAAACTATGCTAAGGGATGTCTTTCTATCAGTGTTGGATGTCGATGACTAGAATGTTTGGCTCTTATGCGCCATAGTCACTTGGAATTATAAGCTCTGGTTCTGCTAGGATAGAGATTATCTTATTATCGAGGATGTATTTCACCCATTGATGGAGAGTGGAAGGGATGGCTCCGACTTTGTAAAGCCATGGCCTTCCTAATAGCATGTTGAAGGATGCGAGTATATCTAAGACTTGAAACTGATAACTGAGATATATGTACCGATCTACACCTCGATATCTACCTCTCCTTCAACAGTTCTACGGGAGTTGTCAAAGGCTCTGACACTCATGTCGCTTGGCCGGAAGGATGATGGCTCGATTCCAAGGTGGAGTACTTCTGGAGAGGGCACACATTTAGGCTTAAACCGTTATCGATAAGGACCAGTGGAACTCATAGGTTCTTATATCGTGAAGCGATATTGAGAGACCTTACGTGATCTTATCCGTCAGCAAGAAGCTCATTGTCAATGAAAGTAATGGCTTCGGGTGCAAGGAGTTACCCGATCATTAGCGTGATCATTTTTGATGAAATGTCCAAGGTGATATGAGCATCGTTCAACGTCTTGGTGAATAGCTCCCGGTGCGTCTGTGATGTGCATAGTAGTTTCCATACAAATACCTGTGATGGGATCGTCTGGAGCAGTGTTGTTGCATTCGTCGATGTCTCCTATCCTGGCTTCGACAGAGCGCCTGTGGAGTCCCTATTGTCACTATGTTTGTCAAGGCTCAGGCTCTTCACTTTATCGCACTCCAAATAGTGTCAAGGAACCTCCTTGTTGCTGCGACCCCAAGTGCAAGGTCGCGATGTAGTAATAACTCGGTGAGAATGAGGTCGAATCTACAGGGAATGGGGAACACGATCTAGAACTAATCTAAATCTAACTTGGTTATCTGAGTTTTTAATCCAACGAGATAAAAAGAGTTTTGAATAATAAAGATAAAATATTAAGGATCTAGGAATCCACTTATAGCAATCTCAATATTAATCTACTTGATTTAATGATAACTTAATTGGAATTGAAGTCATATCCTATCCAATCGGATAATAAAGCAGTTAAAACATAATGGAATTCTGAACTTTCATTAGATTAGTTCCCTCATGAAGCACGAATGTGATAATCGTAGGGAATTCAACCATCTACAATGACCAGGAGACAATGGTCAATCATGAATTTTATTGTAATGCCCCAAGTTTTCGAAACTCGAGTATATGACTCGTTTTCCAAAAACCCGAGTGTTAACTTTTAAATATAGCCAAATTTCACGAGCATTTTTTCTTCTTTTTCAGATTTTGTAGTTTAGCAGAAGAGAAACAAATCAAGCATAAAGAAAATTTTGCATTTACATTCAGAGTGAGTGGCTGCCCATAGAGCTTATACAAACCAATGTCTCTATGTTAACAATTACAAGAAATACACATTTAACACATAAGAAGTAATGAAATGCATATAAACTTGAGCCGCAAGATCGCACAGCTTCTCTTGGTAGACACAATCATACATTCATGACAATTGTGCCCTGCTCTTCATCAATCTGAACATAGATGTTATTTAAACCACCTGCGCTACCTGTACGGTTATATATTTAATGAATGAGTGGTCAGCTCAGTTTGAATTCCCCTCAAGATTACAAACCACCGCATTAGTTAAGTATAGTTGTAAACAAAAAGGCATTCAAAATAATACACGATACAGTCTTATTAAATACATGAATGCGTGAATGCACATCAACTAGGGATGCTCATGCATATGGCTAGTCACCAGCGAAAGCATATCATGTACGTGTATGATGCCAAACTCACCAAAGTGGGCTGATAGTTGGTGGTCTGGGAGCTAGCAAAACGATACCACAACTAAGGCCTAAGGGCATGTGCTACAGCATCTAGAATTAGCCACCCGTCATCTCCTGTATGCTATAAATGCATGATTAGCTGAACCGTCATTATTCTGATTACAACTAGCCAATTTAAGAAAGCTTAAAGGTCACTACAGGGGGGTTCATCACTCAGCGTAGGCCGACAGCTCGAGCATAGTGTTTCATTCCCACCATCCTTGGCTCATGAGACTCCAATATTAGAATGTTTAACGGTAACCTCCTCGACTAGTTGCCAATCATAGTGCAAGAAGTGGATCTTACCATCGCATAAATATACAAAAATAATCCAACAAGCCACTTAGGGCAAATATCAAATGAAAGCTACATGAGCAAATATCAAATTAATGCCTCAAGCCACAAAGGCAAACATCATATCAAAGTCGCAAAGGGGCAAATATCGTATCAAGCCACAAAGGGCACTTGATCCACATAATGGTAAGTCCACAACAAACTTAAGTAAAATGACCACTAAGTCAGGGCCCATTATAGCCACAATCAGTCAAGTTCCATCCCAAGTATGGATGTACATTTATAAGTAGGGTTTCCCACTGATAAATGTACCAGTTTAAGTTCCATAAGCAATCCACAAGCATGAGAAGGTATACAAGCACAACATATATATGTTTATATAAGATAAATGTTGATCATATAAGTTAGAAGTCAAATCCAACAACTAGCGCAAGTAATAGAGATATCAATTATCAACTGAAATTAAAACAAAAACTATCACTTAAACTAATAGGAAAGTGGAAAGCTCAAGGGGAAGAAATCATCACCTCTAGAGGAGTGTTACTGGTTCCAAGGTACTTAGAGTTTAGGCAAATTTGATCACCTATCATTCAAATAAGATTAGGGCTAATCAGGTTTAAATCTCAACTGATTCCTTTTGAAGGGTTAAAGAGGTATCTTATCCTTGGTTAACAATCGCCACTAGCATGTAGTTTAATATTCTAACGATGATCGAAACTAACAACATTCTACTCCAGATTGAAGTGAGACTTAGCCACAAGTTTACGGAGTAGAAGTTGCTTGACCCAATTACTAGTTGGTTTAGATGAACCCAACCTTGATCATGAACCCGATTAAGGGGCTTAATCGAGCTGATCCGAGTTGACTTAGCTCAAGCCAATAGCCTACCTTTACTGTCTTACCAAAGTTATCAAGTTAGGGATGAGCAATGGTGTTGCCAATGCTAGAGCTGAGTTCACTTTTACGGTAACTTAGAAGTTTGGCTACTTATCGAGTCGGGCTTAGCTAGGTTGTTGAGTTGAACTCACTCGAGTTGGGTCAGAGGTGTAAGAACAACCCAGGGGCTGCAACCGTGGTCGTGATGAGTCGACTCAGTGAGTCGAGCCATCCCGACAACAACTCTTGGTGCTGTAGTGGTGATGCTTAAGTTGGGTTTATATTTAAGACTACTTGAGTTTGGCGAGTTACCAGGTTGGTCTTACCTAAGCTGAGGTGGTGCAATATCACGCCTGTTGTAGCTGTTGCTGTGACGAGTAGAGTTGACTCGGCAGTTTTGCTCGTTCAACAACAAGCCTCTTGCTCGCCCTTCTTTACTCATCTTCTTCCTACTGGTTGCACCCCTGCCTAGCTCAAGTCGAACCACTTAGTGGTGCGTCCCAACACAGGCTCGACTCCCTTTCTTTCCCTCCCACAGAGCTCCCCGGGTTTGCATGACCTAGTCTGATCGGGAGGATTGGCCGACTTGGTGCAATGCGGCACCACAGCCTGAGTCGTCCTTCCTTCTTTCTCTCCTTTCTCTCCTTTCCATTTTTAACATAAGGCCCCCAGCTCTCTCCGAGTCAGCCCAGCTCGGGTCGACTATGTTGACTCGACGTAGCAGGGCAGCGCCCACACCCTCTTCTCTCCCTCTCACTTGATTTCTCTCTCTCTCTCTCTCTCTCTCTCTCTCTCTCTCTCTCTCTTTCTTCGGACTCTTGGTGGGAATCCCGAGGAAATAGGGCCCCTTTTATAGGCTCAGGGCCCGCTCACGATCTCCCCTGCCCGCTACCACGAACGGTTAGGATAAGTGGCCATATTTCTTTCTCTCATCTCTATTTTATGTCTGCATGGGGTCGATCCATCACGTGAGATGTATTCCCACAGCCACAGCCCACCGAATGGGCATTTCAGATAAGAAAATAGGGCCAACACCACCGTGGCAGGTTTTTTTTTTTATTGATGGAGAAGAGGACACCACCTCTAATGGCGATTTCTTATCGACGGGCTAAGATGGCAATCCATGTCATCAGGATGGTCCAGATGGATCCCCTGATCATTGTGGGACCCACTAACCATATCACGTTTCACCCGAAATGCAACGACCCATGAGATATTCCGCCATGGTGTATTTCTTGTGTGGAGTGTGACTTTTTGGGGACAAATAACTAGGGTTGTCGTAGCCCTAAATCAGACGTCCCAGATGGCTGCATGAAGCCCCTGGGATAGTCCAAATCATGCCAACTCACATCCCCAAGGAGGAAAGCACCCGACCGTCTTTCCTTCGTTAGTAGGGTGTCTACCCTTTTCTGGCGCTGAATGTAGGGTATAGATGACGCATGAAGGATGGTTGAGATTGAGGGAGGAGGGCTCACGCGGATTGCCAACTTGACAAGAAGAAACCGATTTCTATTTTCAGAAATTGCCATGTGCAACTCTAGTTTGGGCCAAGAATCGTGTGCCCACACGTATAGGAAAACCCGCAAGATCAATTGGGTTTTGGTCGAGCCCGAGCCCTGAACGTGGTGGACGATTTGGAATAGCTCAAGGTGGTCCACATTAGCTACAGTGGCTTAGTTTTGGAGGGGTAGGAAGCACACTTTCACTTGCATGCTTGCCTATTTACGTCCAACATCGTGCGCTCCTATGCGGACAATGGCAGGTTATTTTGATGAGGTTTTGGCTAGAACTGAGGGCCACACTCGATGGATGATTTTGATCATCCAACTGGTCCTGATGGTGGGCCCCATCTCGATCAGATGAATGGTCGCTTGCCCATTCAAAACGCGTGAATGGAAAAGGAAGAAGAGAATTTCCTTCTTTTGGAAATTATCGGTTAAACCTAGCTTGATCGGGCTAAATGGTGTGGTGCGGCATAGGTGTAAGTCCATTGGTTGTACTCACGCAGCAAATGTGGGCCCACATTGATGTCCTGATGGATCCAAGCCATCCATTCGTTTTGTCAGCTTAATTTAGGACCCTAACCTAAAGGATGAGGCGGATCCTAAAGCTTAGGTAGGGCCATTCTCCTATATTTTATCTTTACTTGTGGAGTTTCATCGATTTGATAGTCAGATCACTATATCTTTGAATAACAATGGTTAAAAGGGTCCTAAGGCCTATTTGAGTGGGTTTCAACGGTATATTCGGTTACCAGAAGCTGGGAAAAGGATGATCAATTAGTGGGCTATGAACTTGAGTGTCGTAGGCTCGATAACGGTGGATCTGGCGAATTGGATCCAAATTTTTAAATGAGTTAAGGTCATGGCCTTCCATAGTCCACACTGAACAGTTTTAATGGTTTCTAAGATCGTCTAGATGCAACCTAAGGGTTGATTTTATAACTCGATGGTTGGATTAGGGAAAGTGTTAGAGCGATCGACAAAATGTTGTGGATCTGATGAATAGTGGATCTCGTGGTTTAGACTTGTAACGCCCTGAAATTCGGGGGTCGAGCATAACTCAGCTCCCGAGTTCCAAAACATCACTTATGCAACATAATTAATGAATGATGTATGTTGACTGTATTAGCACATAAACATGGGATAGATTAAGCCAAAACGCAGATATGATTCAGGGGTAAGTGAATAAAGCAAGCGGAAGACTTATGGTAAAATATGTGTACAAGTGTAAGTCCCTGAATTACATATACAACCAGATCGTGTAAAAGTGTTATTTATCAAAATTATAAGTACAAGTTACATCATTTCAGTTCCCAAAATAATCATCCCATAGATCTGCATCGCAGCCTCTCGCATATAGAGAAGGCCTCGACGCTCGCATCCACATCTCGCAATATCGTGGCCTAAGGCAGTCCGGTGGGTGTGTAACACCGCCAAACGTGGGAGTGAGTGATCAACTCTGGAACAATAAGGCAACTGGTTAACATGCTATCGCTCAATCAAACAAGAATGATAAAGCGAGACAATTAAATAAATCCTAAGTACTCTTGTTAATGCAGTATGAATGCAATATGATGCGTGCCCTCACGCGTACACCCTCGCGTCTTCATCTTACGTTACGCATGACATCGCCTCAAAGTGCGCCACATCTACAAAGCACATGCAAATGCGGTGCATGGATATGATTACCAAGTTGTTATTAGTCCAATTCATACAAGCAAGATTGGGAAGCTAAGATACCTTCCTCATATCACCATCCAACAGTGATCCATACTAGGGTCGTCAATCCTAGACATCTCATACGATCATATAGTTGAGGTCGTAGCAAAGGGCTGTCACCAATCAATGCACGCCTTTCATGCCCTTACTACCACGGATCGGCTCGTCACCTCCTTGCGGTATCCGGTATGCTCGAGGTCACTACAAAGGGCTCGTCACCAATCAATGGCCGCAGGACGAATATAGTGTCCCATACCACCATAATCGGCTCACGAGTTTAGTTGCTCCGGTCACTACGGGAGGCTCGTCACCCCAGAGACAGATCGACCACGGTGTCCCATACCACCATGTCCGGCTCATGAGTCTTAGCGGATCAGGTACCATGGTTATTAGGATTTCACTGGTAAGTTCGGTACCCTAGATTCAAGTAGTAGCGTCCATACATGGTTAACATACACTGGACAATCGGGTTAGTTGACGAACTCGACTAGCACGAGCGTACGTTGAATTGAACGACATAGAGTGCGCAAACACTCCGCGTGGCCAAACCACTGCCGCCAACTCTAATACGACTCGAGTTCGTCTAATGCGTTTCACGTGGCGAAAGCAATCTCAACCACGACCAAAGGGTCAATTACCGATTTCCTGGACTAAGGCATAGTCCCAAACATCCTACACTACGACAGATATTCATATGGAATGTAAAACAGTAATGGAACAACCACTCAAATCATGGTGCATACACATCTGAAGAATATCAACTTAACATAAATGTAAGCATAGGAATGCTTGAATTTAAATAACTTGGAATGTAAATGCATAAGGGAAATCATGCGCATCCATAGAAGTATTGAGAATCACTTCTCAACGCCTGCATTTAGTGTAATCAGTTACACGTAGATCATTCATGCATTTCTACAAACACTTAGCATTCATGGAACAACATACATGACGCATGTTGAAATACGTGCACTTAGACAATTCCTTCTTCCAAGGAGTTGTCATACATGCATCTAGCATACATACATGACCAAAAATCATGGCAAACATAAGTGCGTATTTTATACGTATACGGTACTTTATAAATACACTTAGAATACACAAATCTCAATATAGCACATGCATATCAGGAAAGCAATGTAAACATAACATTTGACATGTGAAATCTCATCCATAACAAGAATAAATCACTAACCGGGATTGAAAGCCTTGAAAACCATAACCTATATACTTAAAGTCCGCACCTTAAGCAAAGAAAGAACCGCCGAACCTGATTTAGACGAGTTGTCTTCGTCAACGGCGCAAGAATACCCTAAAATAAGGATAGAAATGAGATACAACAACACCAAGTCTAATCTAAGCTCTAACACGGGTTAGGGTTAGGTTAACTTACCCCAAAAGAACTCAGAATCGTCAGAGGAACGATTCAAAGTGAAGATTCAAAGGTGAAGAAGAACAAGGAAGAATCAAGGTGATTCACCAACCAATCTCTCTCACTTCCTCTCTCTTTTCCACTCTCTTTCCAAGCTAGGGTTAGAGAAAATTCGTATGGAAATGAGAGCTAGGGTTTAAGGACTATATATAGGCCTTAAAATGATGGAAATAACCCCAGGGTCAAGGTATACTTAGGTTATAACCAAAGTACGCCTTTCTCGATCCAACGAAGCACTACTGGTGGGCCTATAACCACGAAAGGTCGGACTTAAGCTCACTGACCATGGATCTAGGTCAGGCCGAGTTTTCGTACCGACGGCTCTTAGATCGCCGTGGCGGACCACACTCAATTCAAGCGGTCACGGAAACTCGATCGAGTCCACAAGCACTAGGATATGCATGGGCCAAATCCTGATTAGAGGGTGAAATTGGGTCAGAATCCAACGGTCAGAATGCTTAAAATCGTCGCGCAAGCGACACGACTCAGATTTCATAAAAAGCTTATTAAATTCCAACCGTTCTCACACTCTTCACTCCGAACTCAACCAAATCGACCCAGAACATCAGATCGACTTGATTTTCGAGGTGAAGACCAAGCCCAACTCAGTGACCGCAACAGCCTAAGATCATCGCCATCGGATTTTCGACGCGCGGTCTAGGTCCGATCCAGATCTTCCAAAAATTCCCCAGAACAACTGGATTTAGCGATGGATCCCAGATTTCAGAGTAACGTAGCGCTCACTAATCTACACGTTTAGAGCCATGCAGATACAATTTAAAGTGATTGATGCGAATTTCACAAGCAATCAAGTAGAGCGCTAATTACCCCAAAAACAACTACTTAAGGAAAGATTAGCACAAAAATTTCCAAGGTCGTTACAAGACTTCTAAATCTAAGATGAATAATTAGATTTATCTATTAAGAGATGAAAATTTGTAATTAGGTTTCTCCGTTAATGTAGGGTCCATCTTGAAAAATCAATTAGATGGATGGCTTACTATACGAATAAAGGTTGTACTAGACGATTGAGATGGACAAATTGAGAGTCATTGGATGATGACATGTAAGGTAAGTTACGTGTGCTCCCACACATGTGTAAACTAATTTAAGTCTCCATAATGACACCCGAGTACTGAAAAGTACGGGGTGTTACATTTACAGATCACATAATTGCAAAATAGATAAGAAGAGATCAAAAGCTTTCCAAGCATCTACTGTAATTGGAGTCATAATAAACCACAGAAAACTAAAAATATTCTTTAATTCAAACTAGAAATCAATGAAATTTTAACCATAAACTTGAATCAAAGTAAAATAAACATCAAAATAAACTACAAGTTTCATCCCTTAGCCTTAGCTAAGAGATTAGCCCGAGAAGACTAACATCCTAAAAGAAAACAAAACGATCAACTAAAATCCATGAAGAAATCGAAGTGGAAGAACATTGTCGGTGCTTAACCTTGGCCTTATCGCCCTTTCCAAGCCATAGAAGATGCTTTGAAACGTCCTAGGGACTCCTATTTATAGTTGTGGAACTCCAACTTTCACATTGACTTGGAGATTTCACAAATTGACCTTGGAATTATGCACTTTTGTTACACTTTGGTCGCACCGAAGTTGCCTTCTGTCGAATCGAAGTCACATATGAAAAATCTATGCAGAATCTATCAAATTTAGGTCAGACCAAAGTTGATTTCGGTGGGAACAAAGTTGGCTTCGGTCGAACCGAATTAAGGCTGAAAATCCCACTTTTTCGCTAGACTATTTTGTGCGATTTCAGTCGGACCGAAGTTGGCTTCGATCAGACCAAAGTCTATTTTTGAATTGATTTCAGAACTCGTCTTTTTAGACTTAGAATTTCATAATATGATTTTTCTGGCCAATTTTTAGGATTCATTTTCTTCTCTTCATTCCTCACTTAGTTTCCTTGGATCTTTGGCATGTAAATTCTTCATTAATGACTTACAAATCTCCAATTCTTCATTATCTTAGCTCTAAATCCATTCTTTTAGGCCCATATTCATCTTTAGGTCCAAAACCACCCCACATAACAAAAACATATATAATTAAATCGAATTAACACTTAAATGCCAGGAAAACTAATGTGATTGAAGGGTTAAATATGCAATATTTGAGTCTCAACAGTAGGATGGGGCTCCTCCTTAAATGTCATTGGCTATGCTGGCGTTGTAGGAATGACCACTATTTATTCTTCATATGGATCCCTTGCCTATAGGACCACTATGTTGCTTGTACTAGATGTGATACAGTGAGGTTTGTCCTCATAAATGATATGAGGATTAGATCGTGACCTGATTGCATTTGTGACCGAAGGCTGCCATAGGATAAAGAACTGTCCTCTTTCCATTACTGGTGCTTGTCGGTGGATCCTCTTATCACGTGCTAGCTGATGTGGCATGCAGAAAGGTGTCCTTAGCGTTTTGTCAGTGATTGCTCATGATGCTTCTTGTAAGATGACTGACTTATATGCTGAGGGTACCCCTTCCAAGATAATTGGCTTAAAAGTCAGAGGGTGCGCCTTCCAATACCACCAACTCATATGGTTGATAAGGAATGTTCCTTTCTTGAAGGACTACTGGCTCAACTGCTAGGAGAGGGGCCTGGGGTGCCCCTTGTAAGACCAGTGGTGCATTTAAGTGGTCTCCTGATATGACGTGGATAGACCATAGATGAATGAAGAAGCGATCGATGTTGGGGATGATGCTGAGGAATCACACAGAGATGGATCTAGGATGGCAATCCAAGAGCACCAAGTAAACACGAGAACATAAAGATTTAACATGGAAAACTCTTTCGGGAAAAAACCACGGCACAAATTAACAGATCCTCACTATGAAAACAGAAATTACAAAGAGAAAGGACTTACCAGACTTGAGCAATCCTCAAATCTCTCCCTTGCTCCACCCTTTTAGAAACCCTAGAACCCTTTTAGAAAGCCTTAGAATCCCTTATAATACCTCCCAATCCCGTTTACACCTATATATATATAGTTGTAGAAAGAATCCCAAACAAAATCGGAAAGAATCTTAAACAAAATCGAAAACAAATCCCGCACTTTCGCAGTTTTGTGAAAAAATCTACGCAGAATCTGATTAGATTTAAGACATCAAATACAACAATCTCTACCATGTCTTCAATCTTTAAATATATAGCTTCTTGTCCTCTTCTCTTATCTCTGTCTCTCATCATAGCTTCATTAATGTTTTTCATGCACACTCTGTCCTCCTATTATGTCATCGCTAAGCCTAAAGAAATTGCACAGAACTTGAACTTTTTTATAGGAACAACTTTGGTGAGCATGTCTGCTAGATTCACGCTGGTGTGAATCTTCTCCAGAGTTACGCCTCCTTCCTCAAGCACCTGTTGGATAAAATGGTAACGAACATCAATGTGTTTAGTACGAAAGTGATAAACAGAATTTTTAGCCAAATTGATAGCACTTTAGTTATCACAATTAACTAGCACAGCTTGCTCCTAAATTCCTAACTAATTTATCATACCTCTTAACTAAACACCTTCCTTAAACGCTTCCGTCACTGTCATATATTCTGCTTCGGTCATAAAAAGTGTTACCACGGACTAAAGTTTCGACATCCAACTAATTGCTCTATCCATTAGTACAAACAAGTATCCTGAAGTT
Organism: Magnolia sinica; assembly: GCF_029962835.1. Classification (NCBI taxonomy): domain Eukaryota; kingdom Viridiplantae; phylum Streptophyta; class Magnoliopsida; order Magnoliales; family Magnoliaceae; genus Magnolia; species Magnolia sinica. The sequence goes on from NC_080583.1 coordinate 30,920,216, forward strand.
GACTTTCTGAAATCCACATTACCTGCGTAGTCTGAATCCACATACCCTACCAACTTTGCTCATGTCTTCTTAAATGTTAATACGTAGTCTTTTATACCTCGAATGTATCGAAGTAACCATTTCACTGCTTTCCAATGTTGTTTGCCTGGGTTTGACATGTATCCGCTCATAACACCGACTGTCTGTGAAATATCTGATCTCGTATAGGCCATGACATACATTAAACTGCTAACCGCATTCGAATAAGACATACGAGACATCTATTGCTTTTCCTCATTAGATTTAGAATATTATTCAGAGGAAAGCTTGAAGTGAGTCGCGTGGGGAACACTGACCGGCTTCACCTTTTCTATCTCATACTTGATCAATACCTTCTCAAGGTACTCTACCTGTGATAACCAAAGCATGCTTCTCTTCTTGTCTTTATGTATATCAATACCGATAACCTTTTTTGCAGCCCACAAATCTTTCATCTCGAATGTCTCACTTAACTGAGTCTTCAGTATGTCGATTTCAGACATATCATGATTGACGATCAACATATCATCAACATATAATACTAAGATGATGAATTTTTCATCACTCAGTATCTTTTAATAGACGCAATAATCGTATTCACTTCGAGTAAATTTCTGACATGAAAGAATCAAATTTTTTATACCACTACCTAGGCGACTGTTTCAGGCTGTACAACAACCTCATTAACCTGTAAACCTTTTTCTCTACCCTTTTAACTTCATAGCTCTTTAGTTGCTTCATGTAGATCTGCTCTTCTAACTCCCCGTGCAGGAATGCAGTCTTGACATCCATCTGTTCCAGCTCAAAATCGTATTGGGCAACCAATGCCAACACGAATTTGATGGATACTTGCTTAACCACTGGCACGAATATCTTTGTAAAGTCGATTCATTCTCTTTAAGCATATTCCTTTGCTACTAGCCTCGCTTTATATCTATTATGTTTCCTTTTGAATAACTAGTTGCATCCGATTGCTTTTTGGCCCACTGAAAGCTCCACCAGCTCCCATGTGTGATTTTTGTGATTTTTGTGCAACGAGTCCATCTCATCATCCATGGCTGCCTTCTACTTTTTTGCATCAGGCTCATCAAGAGCCTCTTAAATAGTTGACGGGTCCCTCTTTTCTGTAATAAGGGTATATGCGATATTAGAATTGTCCTTGTATCTTGCTAGTAACGTATGATTACTTGGTGGGTTTCTTCTCATAGGTGGCTGCTCCACCTACTCTTGTACCTTTGTCTGTGCATTTGTTTCTACCTAAGTATCATTTGTGTCAATCTGGACATCCACGATCAACCTTTCTAGTTCTTCTTGCTCCTCTTGATCATTCTTTGGGATTAGGGCGCTTTCATCGAATCTGACGTCACGGCTAGTAATGACCTTACGTGTGACTTTGTCGAATAACCTGTAACCTTTCACACCAACATCATAACCAACAAAAATATACTTTTTGGCTCTATAGTTTAGCTTGTCTCTCTCAACTGATAGTACATGAGAGTAAGCCTCACAACTAAATATGCACAAATGTGAGTAGTCCAGCTTATGACCACTCCATACTTCTTATGGGATTTTACATTCAATTGCCGTAGACGATGACTGGTTCACCAAATAACAAGCCATGTTAATGGCCTCTGTCCATAGGTCCTTGTCCAACGCAACATTACTTAACATGCATCTGGCCCTCTCTAAGATAGTCCGATTCATCCGCTCAGCCACACCATTTTGTTCGGGTGTGTGGCACACTGTGTTGTGCCTGAAAGTAAATTATCCACCATTGTCAGTCCTTAAAACTTTTATTTTTCGCCCTTACTATTTTTCTATAATTGTCTTCCATTGTTTGAATATGGTGAAAACTTCGGATTTACATTTCATGAAGTAAACTCAAACTTTCTTGGAGTAGTCGTTAATGAATGAAACAAACCATGACAAGCCCCCAATGGAAACCTCTGATGATGGCCCCCATACGTCAGAGTGCACATAATTAAGCACTTTCTTACATACATGTTTTTTAGATTTAAAAGATAATCTAGATTATTTACCATATATACAATGCTCGCATATATCTAAATCAGAATTTTTAAAAACTAAAATCAAACAACGATTAGATAGTACCTTCATGCCCCGCTCACTCATGTGGCCCAGACGAGCATGCCACATACGTACATACATGGAATCTACAACAGTTGCTACTGCTCCACCTGCTGAAGTGTTCTCGATCAACTTGTAAAGGTTTGTGCCTTTGCACTCTCATAACCACGAGTGCCCCTTTTGAAACTTTAAGGACACCATTAATACCAGTGAATTTGCACCCTTTAGCCTCGAGTGCACCAAAGAAATCGGACTTTTCTTTATATAAGGAACGTGCCTAAAATTAGTCAAGGTACGCTCCATCCCATTAAACATCTTGATGCTCACAGTACCAATGGCCATAACATTATAAGCATTGTCATTGCCCATAAAGACCTATCCACCATCGTATTCCTTGTAACTGGCGAATTAACTCTGATTAGTCATGTGATATGATACTCCTGTGTCAAGGATTCACTCATCTCTAAGATTGTCATGCAAGTGTCTGACGATAGACACAGACAGAACATCACCTCCACTTGTTTCTTCATCAGATGTGACAACATCAACCTCCGTGGAAGAAACCTTTGAGTTTTCTTTCTTTGCTTTAGGATTTGTATAATCATTCTTCATGTGTTCATTCTTCTCATAGTTCTAGCACTTTAGTTTTCCTTTGCCCTTGCCCTTGGATTTGGATATAGGTCTTGAGGATCTTGTACCTCGATCAGTATTCCTGCCCATCGTAATCAGTGCATCAAAAGATGTCGCCATGCCGCCGTTTAGTTTTTTCATGGCCTTCCCTTGAAGGGCTAAGATAACAGTGTTGACACTCAAGGTTTTATTTGTGGTGCACATTGTGTCCTCGAATGACTCATATGATGCTAGAAGAGAATTCAACAACATACATGCTTGTTCCTCATCTTTGATCACTTCCTCCATATTCAACAGTTTGCAAACCAATTTATTAAAGTTGTTGATGTGGGCCTCCAGATCTCCACCCTTTACCATCTTGAAGGTATACCGCTGTAGCTTCAAGTGTAAGCGATTTTCAGAGGATTTTTTCACATAAATATCCTCTAACTTCGCTTATAAACTACACGTAGTTTTCTCCTTCAAAACATTATAGAGAACCTTACCATGAGACATAAATGGATGGAAGCTAAAGCATTCATGTCAAAAGTATTCCAGTCTTTGTCATTCATAGTCGATTTACGCTCCTTAAGAGCCTTAACTTCGCCTTGCTTGGTTAATAGACTAATCATCTTGATCTTCCATAACTCAAAATTATTTTTACCTGAGTACTTCTCAATATCAAACTTGGCATTTCCCATTAATGTTAATCCTGTAGATCCAGACTGAGCCCCAACGATTGCTCTGATACCACTTGTTAGGGATTGTGCTGTAGAATCACATAGAGATGGATCTAGGATGGCAATCCAAGAGCATCATGCAAACACAAGAGAATATAAAGATTTAACGTAGAAAACTGTATGACCCATATCCTAACCCGTACTGTTCCGTAAGCTTCCGCATTCATTCCGGTCGAATTTCGGCGACCCGCGATCTGTAAACGGTAGTTGCGCGCAACCCTGAGTCATATCCCATATTCCAAAGTCAACTCGACCCGACACTTGTATCCTAGCAACCGCTTCGTCGCCGCGTTTCCGACCCCGCGTCTCCCGCGTCGAGGTGATACCTGGGCCAAGAGATGTGGGCCCGCATTTAGTTCGAGAAAAACGTCGCACATGCGAATTCTAAGAGAATCTCTACAACATGTCACATCAATCAATTAATCCCATCAAGGGTCAAATACATGTCAAGTACGCATCACCTCATACCTCATCCCCAAGCAACCCCATAAGTCAGCAATTCCTTACACAACCCATACCCCTCTTACACAATCTACCCCAAAAGTCAACAAATCTCTCACCTCACCCATCACTCACCTCATCCATCACTCCATCACCCATCCCCCTCTCTCTCCTTACAACCCTCTCTCTTTCTCCCATTTCTCAAACTCATATTCCAAGCAACCAAAGAGTCCCACGTCCAAGCTCTCCTAAATCTTCATGAGAGAGTTTTGTGTGTGGCCCACTTTCTACCCTCTCATCTCCCATCTCAACCATCAAAACTTCATCATCTTCCATTAAAATCAAAGCCAAGGAGTTCAGCGTTCCATCGGACCAAGAAGGAGGCCAATATGTGGGTGATCCACTGTTGATTTGCTATTAGAAGGCTCACTTGTGATGGGACCCATTTTTTATGTATGTATTGTGATCATGGAGGGCCCATAGTGGCGGGGTCCCTCCATCACCATCCGATCCCTCCTTTTTCTCTCTCTTTCTCTTCTCTTTTTTTGAATGGTAATGATGATGTTGAGGTGTGTGGCCCACCATGATGTTTGCATCTAAGCCATTTATCGGTGGACCCCATCCAAGTGGGACATACCATGATGTTTATATGTCATCCCAACCGTCCATCTAGGACGTGGCCCACCCCACACATGTGGGTGGTGCCCTCCTTGATGTATTTGTCCTAATCCACCCCGTCCATCCACCCTAAACAATGTGGCCCACCATGATTTATGTATTTTATCGACGTCGTCCATCTGTTTTATCCAGGCCATCTATTGGTCCAGGATGATGAGAAACACAAATATTAGACAGATTCAAAACAGGTGGGCCATGTGGGACCCACCTTGATGTGGTACCTATCCACACCATTCGTCCAGCGTTTGGACGCTGGACATACCAGTGGAGTGTTAACTGACAGCGGCGTGGCTAACGGTGAAGTGTAAACAGACAGTGGGTGTAGCTAATGTGTAGTGTGAATTGAGGGTGGAGTGTACATCCAGCTAATCTTTTATTTTTTTTATATATATATAATATAATAAATATATTATAATATATTATTTATGTACCATGGCCCATGTGTGGATGTATGCAACTGTCCAGACATTGATATTTTATAATATATTATATTATATTATATATTATATATTATAAAATATACATGATGGTGGGCCCTACGTGGGACCCACCTCTGCCTTTTAAAGCTACAGCGTGCAGCAGCCATATAGCTGCTCTATTACGTCAAGAGGGTCTGTGGGACCCGTCCACGCCATCCATCCATTGGGGTGGGCCATGCCATGATGCGTGTGATGTATCTACCGTCCAGGGACGGTGGGACCCACCCCTCGTGTGGGGTTACACCTCAATGTATGTGTCTATCCAAGCCATCCAAGGCCTGGATGTTATTTCATATTTTATATATATATATATATATATATATATATATATATATATATATATATATATATATATATATATATATATATGTGGCGGTGGGCCCTATGTGGGACCCACTTGTGGCACGTGAAGAACAACAGCTGCATCGTACGTAGCTGCCTAGCTGCTGTACAGACGGTAGCAAATTCCGTGGCTCCCACCTGTTTCATCCACGCCATCTATTTATGGGACCCACCATGATGCATATGTTGTGTCCAAACCGTCCAACCAATTGTGAGATCATTTTATGGCATGGGAAAATGAGTGAGTCAGATCCAAGTTCAAGTGGACCTCACCATTTGCAATAATAGTGGGGCACAGTGACATCCACCATTCAAACTTCTAAGGGCCACATTAGTTTCCAATTAAGCTGGTATTTGTTTTCACTTCATTTTCTATGTTAACTTAGGAATAGGTTGGATCTCAAAAATACATAAGGGTGGGCCCGATTTGATATACATGAAGCCCATTGGTGTGGCCCACCCATTGCGTATTTGGAAACCATAAGATGAGGCCCATTATGATGTATTTTGGTCGATGGGCGGGGCCCACATGTTTGTATTGATAGGCCCAGACATGTGGCCCACATGTTGTATATGAGGCCCACGTATGGGGTCCATGGTGATGCATTTACGGCCCATTGATGCGGCCCATATGATGCGGCCATTTAATGTGGCCCACTTGATACATGAGGCCTAGTATTGAGGCCCATGGGTGAGGCCCATTGTGATGTATTCGAGGCCCACGGGGTGAGGCCCAATGTGATGTATTTGAGGCCCATGGGCAAGGCCCAATGTGATGTATTCGAGACCCATGGGCGAGGCCCATTGTGATGTATTCGAGGCCCATGGGCGTGACCCATTGTGATACATGCATAGCCCTTGAGTGAGGCTCATGGCGATGTATATTAGGCATTTATGTGAGGCCATGGGCCCACTATACGTATGGCTCTATGTGGGCCACTCCTTGTGAGCAATGTTAGTTAAATGACCACATTGATGGGCAATGATGGTTGAATGTCCACATTATGACCTTCCCTTAGGCCTTGATAGTCTCATTTTTATCATTTTCTTATGGGTTAACCCTAATCAGTGGGCCCTATTCGCCATAGACGGATGGTTTCGCACTATAGGATTTGATATAACCACGGCCGAGGGTCGATCTTTGTATTATGGTTAATTGGCTATTCATCTATGGACCCCGCCTTGTTTTTATGCTGATTATCAATGTTGATTGTCAGTGTCAATTGTCGATACTGATCATTGGTTCCGATTGTTGAGGCCGATTCCGATTGTCGAGGCCGAGTCAGATTGTCGAGGCCGATTCCGATTGTCGAGGCCAATTCCAATTCCGATTGTCGAGGCCGATTTCGATTCCGATTGTCGAAGCCGAGGTCGATTGTCGAGGCCTAATATGATGTATATGTGGCCCGTATTTGAGGTCCATTGTGATGAGTATTCAGCCCGTGTTTAAGGCCCAATGTGACGTATATAAGGCCTATGTCATGAGGCCCATTGTGGTGCATTTGAGGGCCAAGCGGTGAAGCCTGTTGTGATGTATATTAGGCCCATATGAGAGGCTCATTGTGATGTGTATTAAGCTCTTGACTGAGGCCCATGGTGTTGTATATTTAGCCCATGAATAAGGTCATGGGTCCACTATATGTTAGGCTCTATGTAGGCCAATCCTTGGGGGCAATGTTGGTTAAATGTCTACATTGTCGAGGAGGATTGTCGATGCCGGTTATTGATACCAATTATGAGTATGTGATAGCATAACATCATGATACATGCCCATACGCATCATCTGCATGTTTGTTATGAGATGTGGTTGACCATTGCATATGTCATTGGGCAGGTTGTTATAAGACTCCCTGATAGGTGGAGATTGCCTCACATGAGCGCACAATATGCGTATGATTGATGCATGACTGGATTATATGACTCATGCATTGTGTGTTGTATTTACTGTACGCCCTAGCGACATTAGGGCCGTAGCCTCCACAGGCATATCGTGGATGACCAGATAGGACACCGGAAATATGTTATTTACATCGGGCTGCCATAGATGGCCCTAGGTGAAAATTTCTAAACCCTTTTGGTACTAGAGGATGCCCCAACATCGAGACCGAGTGAATATACATGAGCGCCCGAGTGCCGAATACTAGGAGATCGCGTCTCCCACTGTATCATGGTCGGTTGGGAGGGGGTGTGTGGCCTTACCCACCTGAGGGAGTAGGCATAACTAGGCTAAGTTTGACCAACTCGAGGAATGAGTTCGCTATCGACAAGCCAAGTAGGTATTGGTAGACTACTGGCCAGGCAGATTATGAGGTCTCTTTCACTTACCCAGTTGTGCGCTTGATGGGGTGGCAGGTGGCGTTGAGTGTAGTAGACCCCAGTGATGATCCCAGAGAGGAACCGTATTGATATGTGGACTTATTGAATAGGAGTTGCATTCTCATTCATTCATTCCTTCACTATCCACTCGGGCTAGTGGTACGCAACTAATTGTTGTGTACCTTCGTATTAGTAAGGATTTCAGCTGGGCGCACGACTAACCTAAGATCATGAGTCTACTACATTGAGTCTGGCTATCTAAAATTAGGTATGTGACTGGTTTAGATAGAAGTCCCTTGTGATGGACCCCATAGCCTGAGATACTACGTACTATCATCCCGACTTCACTCTAGCTTGGTCATTTCATTCGCACTGCATATTGCATTGCATCTACAATACTTAACATTTTGGGTTGCCATGTTTCTGCAATGATATGACCATTAGTACTCATGCCTTGCATCGCATAGTCTGGATAAGGCTGATGGTATTTATGGGCCTATCAGCATATTTTCGCATTACTCTGATATTATATGATTTATGGGCTTGCCAGTATTTCCGTTTACTCTGATTACTCTGATATTGCTTACTTGGCACTTACCTTGTGCACATACTTTCACCAACCACTAAGCTTTCTATAAGCTTATGCACAATAGATGCGTGCACGTGGCGTTAGGTTGTAGCAACATTGAGCTTGGAGCATGCAACGGACCTCTGGAGCTTTGATTTTCAATATATGTATTTCTCTTTCAGCATTGTATTCAAATGTTCATATTAGTGGATATGTGATGATGATGTTGCCTTGTGATTTGGGTAAACTTGTGGTATGCTTCTTATAAGATAAATGTACGTTGGAAAATCCTTCTTGTAGGATCCCAGGATTGGAACCTGGCGTATGCACGCTGGGAGCTGAGAATGGGGTACTACAGAGGTTGTCGGTACCGGATTCAGCGATCGAAAATTTTGTGAGCCCGGTTTCCGAGTTTGGGGTGCGACAAAAACCCTTTCCGGGAAAAACCATGGCATAAAGCGATAGATCTTCACTATGAAAGCAGAAATTACAAAGAGAAAGGACTTACCAGACTTGAGCAATCTTCAAATATTTCCCTTGCTACACCCTTTTAAAAACCCTAGAACCCTTTTAGAAAGCCTTAGAATCCCTTAGAATACCTCCCAATCCCGTTTACACCTATATATATATATTTGTGGAAAGAATCTCAAACAAAATCGAAAAGAATCTTAAACGAAATCTGAAACAAATCCCGCACGTTCACAGTTTTGCGAAAAAATTTACGCAGAATCTGATTAGATTTAAGACATAAAATATGACAATCAATACTTTCCCTCTCAAGGACGTTCCTCTCAAGGACGTTGACTATTAAGCCTCGTGATGAGTTGGGCTCTGAAGGATGTTGTGGCAGAAGATTCTGAAGGATATTTGAGGGAGTAATTAGTGTAGTCCTAGGGGTTGAGATAGATATCTTTCGACTATTAATAAGATCCTGGATTGCATGCCTCAGAGAGAAGCATATATTTGTCAAATGACCTCATCCTTGATGGAACTCACGGTACTCATTTTCGTTGTAGTTCATCAGCATAGAATTTGGAGGTGGTTTGGGTTGCAAGGGAGTGAGGAGTTGTTCTTACACTAACGCTACCATGATCTAGCTGTACATTTGTATGACTGGAGTAAGTCTCCTAAACTCCCTATTCACCTGCCAGTTCTGATGGGGGTACTGGACATTTCCCCTGAATTGCTGTTATTGCTATTGTTATTGCACTTAGTTGCCAAAAATATTTATTGAACACTAGCCGTACAATAATTTTGGCAAGCACCAACATTTTTTGGCATGCCCAGTGGGACTATAACATTAACTAGTATGAATATTCATACTGATATAACATGAGCCAATATGAAAGTCAGGTGAAAGTAAGATGCCCACCGGATCTTATTTAGATTATGTCGGTTGGAATGGTCGATATACAATGAGGAATTCAGCATATTGTCGAACAATCATGAGTTCGGACTGAAATTTTAGGCAGATGGATTGCCAGTCATGCTGAAAATATGAATCAAATGATGACTCTCTTTGCCGAAAGAACACCCATAGCACCAATACCACAACCGACACTACAAGTCCATCTTCCATAATAGAATACGTCTCTTCTAGTACAGGAAGTGCAGAATCTTCTGCCATATGCTGAATTTAGGCGATTAGAATGGGAGGTCGGGAATGTCATGCCTAAAGAAGACAACCGGGGTACAGCTAGGGTGCAATCATTCTTTAAGAATTCACAGTATCATGGAAGACAAAACCAGGTAGGCCGCAAGCCACCTCCAATGGCCAAATCTCTCTATTTGAATCGTGATCAAATTATTCAAATGGTCCAGGACATACCAGGTCAAGGTTTCGGCCGTATTACTACCTCGATCAACTATTCGGAATGGATTGACCGATAGTCTCCATTGTCATGACCGACTTTGCCAATTTTTTTATCAGGACAACCGAGTTCAACTAAGACGCAGAATTTGCCATTTTTTGACCGAGGCGGCTGCATTTGCCATATTTTGACCAAAACGATTGAATTCGACTTAAACGACCAAATTTACCGTTTTTCAACCAATATAGCCAAATTTGCCATTTTTCGACTAAGAAGGCTAAATTCAACCAAGGTAGTTGAATTTACCATTTACCAAGTCTCCACTCAAACTTAAATTTATTCTCTATATAATGTCAATCATTTTTTCAAGAAACATATTCTTACGAAGTATTTCATTTTTAGAGGAAGAACTCCACCCTTTGATTATCTCCATTGCAAACTTCCATGAGTGACGGTGTAACAGAACGATATTCTCAGTCTGGTTATATATATACATATCTACTTATTTTGTGCTTACGGTCAAAGTTGATATATTTGGATCTAGCCTTTATATCGATTCATAATTGGTGGTCCAAGTCTTGTATGCACATGCCGATGTAATTAAAAAGAAACCGAGAGCCATCAGGTAAAGCCTACATAATCGGCAATCCAGATCTCGTATGTGTGTGCCCCACCGAGTCCGTGGTCTGAAGGCCCACCGTGACTCTTCGTTTCAGCCTCCCTTTACGCGAATTGGTTTATAGCATATATCGAACGAAAAATCGCACCCAACATCACCTGTAGAAATAGAGAAATTTGTCACAATACATACTATTGTATTGCAAGACGACATGCATGGGTTGTATAATTTGGATCTTGGGTCTTCTTTCAATGATCCAAACCTTTCATTTGATGGGCTTCAAATAGGATGGGAATATTATCTTGAATTGGAGTATTTTAACCCTTCGATCATTTAACTTTTTTGCCATTTCATTTGGACGGTCTCCTTAGCCCTGAATAATCAAAGGGATAAGTTTTATTTGAATATAAGAGTATTTTTGGCGCGAGATACAAACGGTATGAATCATTGAAAGGATCCCCGATCCAAGGGCTGAAGTCCCGACGTATACTATCGTGGTACGTCGCGATATTCCCTGTAGACATCAGAAAGTGACGCAGGCAGTTCCACAAGCAAGGTTCTCCTCGCGTACAGAAACGGATTGGCTACTCCTGCCACCGGCCAATGGCTGATGGTTGGTGCTATGTGGGCCCACCATGATGTATGCATTTCATCCATGTTGGAAATATACAGATTAATGCATTTCTGTATAATGTGGAAACCGAAAAGTGCAAAATAATCAGAAATCAGGATAGGTTGAAGCACGTCTGAAACGCTGTCCTTAAAGCGTTATTTGCCCCTACTCAAGTGAATTGAGTATGCTGGTAAGTTACGGGCAAATAGCTTCTAGGATACGACGAGCCTGGTGTGGGTCTGCGTTCAGCAAACACGAAGGCTTACCAAATGGAACTCAATTACACACTTTCTGGCAGTATTACAGTATAAAGGAAAAAATTCCAAAAAGAAGAAGAAAAGAAGAGAAAAAGAGTTTTGACTTCTTCACAGGTCAGTTCAAATCTTCAGCCACTGGTTTAGTTGAACTGTTCTAGACCACACCGCTGGTCTGTTCTTCAAGCTAAGGTTTAAGCCTTGCTATGTTGCTAGAAACACTAGAATATATGAGTGGAGAGGGGCTGACTGTCTCAGTTCGTATGAGTTTGCTAGAGTGAGTTGAGATGGTTTGGAAACCCATTCAGGTCCTTTTATAGGCTATGGTGGCTAGGGGGTTATGGTCCAGAGATTTAAATTCCATTAAGCTATTTCTGGCTGTTGGAAAACTATCCATTTGATGGCCGTTTTCTGACTGTTGTGCATGGACCATTAAGCTGCTGCATGCTGACTGTTGTGAGACAACAACTAGCTGTTTTCTAGCTGTTGGGCTAGCCATGCAGTAGTTACAGCTGGACCTTGCACTAATGGCTCAACTGTTACAGTTTCTGCTGCAACAGCTCTTTTCAGTCCCTCTATTTGTACTGAAAGATTTCTCTCTCAGTCCTTTAGTCTCTCTGCTAACCAGCCACCCGCCATAGCCACTTAGTCGCACACGTCTCACTCCGGTTCGCTCAAGGTCGCGAAGGAGCGACTCTCACGATGCGGACGTGCGAAGTGCAAAGTACGCCACTAGCGCCTCTATAGCCACACATGCCCACGCCCTCACACCGAGCCCGTGACCAAGTCCGTGCCCGTGCCCGTGCCCGAGCGCGAACGCGCGCGAGGGTATTCCAGTGCTACGCACTGGAAACGCCAGGCTCATAGTCCACAGACTAGATAAGTAAATATTATAATACTCCACATCCTTCATATAAACCACAGGTTTTTCTCTTCTCTTTTCCACGTGGGACTATTCCCAAAAACCTGCAGAAAAGTGCTTTTTCAAAACAACTTTATATTATATATTATTTTATTATTAAAATATTTTTTTATTAAAGTCAATATTTTTTGCAACAATCCATTCCTTCCATCTTTTTTTTTTTTTTTTTTCCGATCATTTTATAATATGAGACAAAAAATGAGGTATATCCCAATCTCAAGTGGACGACATTACAGAAACAACGAGAGTCGACCATTAAAAAACTTACGGAGGCCATAAAAGTTTTAGGTCAAGCTGTTCTTTGTATTTTCCCATCATCTGGACTGCATGACCTAATAAACAGATTGGATGCCAAATAAACAGTAGAGTGGGCCTTAGGAGGATTTTAATGGTGGATATCCAATCACTATTGTTGTCCTGTAGTGTGGTCCACCTGAGATTTAAATACCTAAATTTTCAAGATCAAGTCCTAAAATAATCGATAAAAATGGATTAACAGAATGGATGAAACACATACATCATGGTGGGGCCCAAAGAGCACCGACCATCGGCCACCGGGCTGGTGGCAGGGGGAGTAGCCAATCCGTTTCCCCCGCGTACAGGCTGGTCTCCTCTGCCCCACCCTTAATCATCTTGACCGTTCATCTAGAACCTCCCATAGCAGACTAGGACTTATCTCACCGACAGAAAATCTTGACCGTTCAGGCGAAGGCAAATGATAAACATTTTACTGGACAGGTCATTTCTAAGTCGTTTAAAGTATGGACGAAGAGATCTCTAACGTGTCCAAAAATTTCAAAATCGAGCATTCATGATAGGAATATCCAAGTGGACGGTCTGGATCATCACGTGGGGCAGAAGGGGCGAGCAATACTGGGCGAGCCTCTAGGGTAGGGCCTTGGAAGAAACCCTCTTGGAAACAAGACACAGACCGCACCATCACCAGCTTTTCACGAGAGGGAGAGAGAGAGGGGCGCGGGGGGGCGTTCGTTGTTCTTGTACACGACCGATCCTTCCTACTCGGGCGTTCTCTGCTCATCTCTTCCATACGCCGGTGGCGTAGCACCCCATAACCTTCAGCACCTCACGGACACCAGATTCAGCATCGAAGATCTCCTTTCCTAATTACCAATCTGCCCATGTCGAAGGCTCGAGTGTACACCGACGTTAACGTCCTCCGCCCCAAGGATTACTGGGACTACGAGTCCCTCACCGTCCAATGGGGGTATTTTCGTCAACCAAAACCCTAATCTCTGCTCCTTATATTTTCTCCTCCTCTTTATTATTATTATTATTATTATTATTATATTTTTTGTTCTTGTGTTTCCTTACGAGATCGTCGATGTTCTTTATTTTATAATAGCAGTGATTGCTAACACGTTCATGAATCGTTTTGGTGGGTCCCATCTCGGATCGATCATGGTACAAGTGTCTCTCCTATTCGGTAGCTTTAACCTTCTGATCCACAGTGCATCGGTTATCACCGAACAGGTGCAGGTCATTTGATCTGATTGATAGTGGTTGCTGGTCAATCTGTGGTGTGATGCACCTGATGGACGGCTCAGATTGTGGATGGTTGCTGCAGGTGGAGAGTTTGGATGTAGCTCCCACTTTCCCACTGACAATTGGGTTATGAAGAAATTCTAATAGCATTAGATTCAATGAAAAATAATACAAAATACACACACACACACATTCATAGCTAAAATTTGTGACCTGACTGCTTAACAAAGACTTGCCGTTGATCGGTTATGACAGACTAGATGGAATACAGTTGGGAGGGTACTAGAATCAGATTCTCAATGAATATACATATAATTGTTTGGGTTGGGTGTATAAGGCCAAGTTGTAATTGGTGAAGTACATATATTTAGAACTTTGGTGTTTATCCACCAAAAAGATTGCTTCTCTATGAATGTGGTCTATTTGTAAAGGCTGCTGGCTGGCCTGCCGAGCCTAGACTCTTATGTATGTTGGGTAGGTTGGGGGCTCGGATCAGGTTCATTGGTTCGTTGCATTGAGTCAGGTGTGCCTGGACGTAGTCCATGATAGTAAATAATATATGTTAGTACTCATATATGTAGATGAATTAAATTCTGGTATCTATGATGGTTCCCTTGGTGCATATTGTTTTCCATTGACATGGTTTTGGGGGATGAGACTAGAGAAGGGAAATTATTTATTTATTTATTTTTAGAGATAGAAGGGAATTAGTGATAATTGGATGTTTGGAGGAAGGTTTTGGGATTTAGATGTTTAAAAATCTATGGCGAAGGAAAACTGGAAGCACCAACTGTAGTGAAGGAAAATTGCTGGCGGCAATGAGTCTAGCTCAAAGGTGACGAACACAATGGAAGGCACTGATGGCGAAGAAAAGCAAGCACCAATTGTAGCAAAGGAAGAGGAACAAAAGAACAAAACTTGTCTACATCTGTTCTTGACTAGCAAAGGAAATGAAAGGAAGTGCTAATAGCAGAAAATGGCAGGGATAGAGCGAAGGATATGGAGTCGGAAGAGACGTGGACCGTCTTTAAGGGCTGAAAATCTAGGGCAATTGTAAAACCGGGAAGGGGTTCAACCTTACCGGAATATCCGACGCTGTTTGTTGAAGGATACTTGGAGGGTTGGGCGCCAATTAACTTTTCTAGAGTATTCAAGCGTGTGGGAGCTATCAGGGATGTTGTGCTGTCAAGGGACAGAAGCACTGCGCAATACATGGGATTTGCCTTTGTCCATAAGAGTTCGGAGGAGGAGCTTACCCAGGCTATGAAGATGCTTCACGGGGAGACCTTTGGGGGGAGGAAGCTGTTGGTTCAAAGAGAGAGGTTTGGTCCTGATAGGAAAAATAGGAAAGGGAGGTTGGCGGAAGAGAAGAAGATGGCTAGAGTTCATATTAGGTGTGAAAACAGAACGTTTGCTCCTCCGTTGGAAGCGGCTGCAATTTCTACAGCCAAAGGAATGATGTCGTTTTGAGATGTAGTTGCGGGGAAATCCACCACTCAAGATCATGAAGAAGGTCCAAGCAAAGACCAACTGACGGACTGTGATAATGTTGTGAAATGGGCCTCATCGGAGGTTATTGGGGGAGAACGGTTTGTTCGTCTCCATCACGGGGCCATTAAGAAGTCTTGGGAATGGTTGCAATACTCGGTGGTGGCGATCACAGAGGTTGAAACCTCAATCTCACAAGTTAGGGAGTGGCTCAATGATTGTTGCGGACACAGACTGAAGATGTACACTTTGAAGCCGATTGGCATCAATGAAGTGTGGATATGCCTTTCATAGACAGCTAACAAAGATCTCGTGCTGATGGCATGTGTGCTTCACAAAGATGGTCCGATCAAAAGCATTCTCAAGTGGGAAGAGTACTCCATTTTTGGAATGGAGGAACGTTGGTTTCTAGTCTGGGGGATACTGCTCGAGTTATGGTTCAAGGATTTCTTTGTAACAGTGGGAAAATGTCTATAGGGGAAGTCATCCAAATGGACAAGGCGACAGAGATAGGGGAGGAGCTTGGGGTAGCGAGGATCTAGGTGCGGTGAAGGAATGGATTGGAGAACCTTACTTCCGTTTCGACTTTGGTTGGAGATAGGAGGGTGGTAATGGCAGTGTAGAAAGAGGCCGTAGGAGGAGCTCTGATGCGATGGGGGGATCCCTGGAGGCTGAGGGAGAAGGATGGTCAGGAGGCTAGGTAGGGGGCAGAAGACAGAGAACAATAATTCCTTTGATCCCGAGGAACTCCTTACGTCGGGAGGGATATAGATGGTAACGAGAATGCCGGAGATGCAGTTGGTGGAGATCCAATCGAGCTTGAAGTGACAAGTGGCATTGGGGGTTCTACGGGGGAAGGATAATTGTTGATCCTGCACCCAAGCAAGGGCCTAGATGCAGCCTCGGCCATCAAACTTGTCCCGAAGCAACACGTGGGAACAATTTCTGAGGGAGAGGGGGTTACATGGAAGGTATGTTTTAATGCGGAAGGTCCGAGCCTAATTTCGAACATACATTTCAAAATTCTAAATTCCCGGCCTGACGTGTGGAGTGAGGGGATAATCGCTTGTGTGTGGATGAACTCGCAGGTGCGAATGAAGATGTCTCGCACGAGACTTCAGCACATGACGAGTCACTTAAGTTGCCAGCACAAGCTCCCTCTCTTGTCACATGCGAGAGCCCTTATTTCTCTCTACCTCGAATGCCATTTAGCGAAATGGGTTCGACATCGAGACGTTGGCCAAATATGAAGGGAGACAATGCATAGTTGACGATTTTAAGGGAATCCAGTTCTGATGGTGCAGACTTGCAACTTCTTTTGCCCACTTTAGATGAGAATGGAATTGAGTTGGCGATAGTTTCTAAGGAAGACATAGACTAGAAGATCAAGGGATGCTCTCGGTGGACCCTCGAAATTTGGGGCTTATTCTTCTGATGTAGAGTTTAGTGAAAAAGAGCTTAGGGAGGAAGTTTTGATGGTAACTCCGTTGTGCGCAACAATACTTACAACGGAATAGAGGCATATCTCTAATCAGGGAGTAATCTACGGGGGAGCTTGCTGCAAGACGGATGGGCGCTGCTTCACCATTTCTGAAGAACAATTCAAATGGACAAAGGATGTCCTCAAGAGGGTTGGGGGTCTGGTTGGAATGCCCTACGGATCCAGATATGAGGATGTCTACGATTTCTACCTGTTTGTCAGGGCGAAGGCTACACAAACTTTCCAACCAAATTAGATCGCGAAACCCAGGAAATCCCCAAGCTGATGGAGAGAGTTGATAAATTTGGAATGTTCAGTTAAATATGACGTGATGAACAACACAAGTGGCATGAAAAGGGCAAGATCGGGCAAACCAGAAATCGAAGGTCGATATCATTGTGATCCAAGAGTCCAAGATCCAATTGAGGAATAAAGGTATGATAGATTCTATCTGGGGGGGGGGGGGGGTGTGGGGTGGTTCAAAACTTGGAGTGGCAGCTCTGGATGCTGTGGGGGCGGTAGGGAGAATTTTGCTTGCTTGGAAATCGAATATCTGGAGTTGGAGTGATTCTTTTTTTTTTCTTGGGAGATTTTTTGTTTTAGTTCTTCTAAAAGATCTTTCCTTTGGATTCTGGTGGGTTTCTACCGTGGTATATGGTCTGGTCTGTGTTTCCCCAAGGATCGACATTTGTTCTGGGAGGAACTTGACGTGGTCAGCAAGAGATAGCTTTGAATGCTGTGGGGGCTGTAGGGAGAATTTTGCTTGCTTGGAAATCGAATATCTGGAGTGGGAGTGATTCTTTTTCTAGGAAATTTTTTGTTTTAGTTCTTCTAAAAGATCTTTCCTTTGGATTCTGGTGGGTTTTTACCATGGTATATGGTCTGGTCTGTGTTCCCCCCAAGGATCGACATATGTTCTGGGACGAACTTGACGAGGTCAACAAGACATAGCTCTGGATGCTGTGGGGGCGATAGGGAGAATTTTGCTTGCTTGGAAATCGAATATTTGGAGTTGGAGTGATTCTTTTTTTGGGATATTTTTTGTTTTAGTTCTTCTAAAAGATCTTTCCTCTGGATTTTGGTGGGTTTTTACCGTTGTATATGGTCTGGTCCGTGATCCCCCAAGGATAGACATCTGTTCTGTGAGGAACTTGACGAGGTCAGCAAGACATGGGCTGCTCTATGGTGCATAGCTGGGGACTTCAATGTGGTTCGTTTTTCTTTCGAAAAATTGGGAGGT
Source organism: Magnolia sinica (assembly GCF_029962835.1). Classification (NCBI taxonomy): domain Eukaryota; kingdom Viridiplantae; phylum Streptophyta; class Magnoliopsida; order Magnoliales; family Magnoliaceae; genus Magnolia; species Magnolia sinica. The sequence continues at coordinate 30,938,425 of NC_080583.1, forward strand.
GGTAAGGTAACGAAGAGTATAACTCCATTCTCTGAGTGGGTGGGCCGTCATGTTCTGGTCGATTTACCTAGTCTAATGGCCAGATAAACCCTTATATGTCAAGATTAGATAGATTCCTTGTCTCTGCTGACTGGATTGAAAAGTACTCCCTTGCAGTTCAAGGGGGCCTACCAAGAGTTGCTTTCGACCATAGACCTATTTTATTGGAGGTTGATGATGATAATTAGGGCCCACGTCGTTTCAGGTTCAAATTAACGTGGTTGGAATTGGACGACTTTCACCAGCTTGTAGTAGATTAGTGGACTTCTTTTTCTGTTGAAGGTTATGTAGGTTTCAGAATTAGTTTGAAGCTCCGAATGTTGAAAGAAAAGCTAAAGCTGTGGAAGAAGGAAGTCCTAGCTTCTAGAGAGGAGGAATTTGATAAGATGGCAGGAGAAATTCATCAACTCAATGTCCTTGAAGAATTTGGTAACTTATCCTCCGAAGATAGTATGAAATGGGCCTATCTTGTGCTTAAATATGCTTCCAAGGAAAAACATGAAGAAATTAAATGGCGCCAAAGATCTAGAGCGGTTTTGTTGAAAGAAGGGGACATGAATTCACAATTCTTCCATAACATTGCAAGTGCCCAAGCTCGGGGAAATATAATTTCTTCGTTGGTTGTGGACAACGTGTACACTACGAACAAGGACAAGATTTGCAATTCAATTGTGTCCTTCTATCGTGCCTTGCTCACGGGGGAGAGCTGGAGTCGGCCTAGACTAGATAACCTTCAGGGTGTGTTTGGTCGGACGAATCCTATGAGATTAGGAGGGCTGGGATGGTAAAATCCCGGGATATGCCAAACGAGCCAAACAAACCCGATGAACTTGTCCCGGGATATAGCAAACCCATGACTCTTAAACCAATCCACTGCCATCACCATCATTACCTTAAAATTGATCCCATCCCTCCTAATCCCGTTCAATCGTGCCTGGGGCGCTTGGTTGGACGGATTGGAAGGGATTGGAAAGTAAAATCCCGGGATATGCTGGGCGTGCCAAACAGACTCGGTGAACTTGTCTCGGGATATAGCAATCCCATGGATCTTAAACCAATCCACTGACACCACCATCATTACCTTAAAATCCATCCCATCCCTCCTAATCCCATGGGATCCGTCCGGCCAAACAGGCCCTCAATTCAGGCGGTTATCGGAGGAAGATGCTTCATTTCTTGATAAACCTTTTCGGGAAACAAGAACTGAAACATGCTCTCGATTCCATGTGTGGAGATAAGGCTATGGGCCCCGATGATTTCCCTATGGCGTTCTTCCAAAAGTTATGGCATGTAGTGAAGAAAGACATGATGGACTTCGTGAATGAATTCTTTGAGAGGGGTCAACTATCTAAAGAGCTGGGAGCTACTTTCATTGCCTTGATTCTAAAAGTAGAAGGGGCAATTAGATTAATTGACTTTCGGTCGATCAACCTCATTGGAAGGCCGTACAAGATCTTGGCTAAAATTTTGGCAACCAGGTTTAGGGAGGTCCTTTCTAAGGTGATTTTGGAAAAATCAGGGGGCTTTTGTAGTGGGTCGACAAATCTTGGACACTGCTTTAATAACACATAAATGCATTAACACTAGATATAAGGAAAAAAGGAGAGAGTTGGTGTGTAAGCTGGATATTCATAAGGCATATGATCATGTTAACTGGGGCTTCCTAGATTCCATGTTAGAAAGGTTGTGTTGCGGTCAGAAGTGGAGGGATTGGATTGGATCATGTGTTTGGTCTGCTTCTTTCTCAGTGCTTGTTAATGGATCGCCAAAAGGGTACTTGAACGCTTCACTGGGTCTTTTAGACAAGGTTACCCGGTATCCCCATACCTTTTCGTTGTTATAGTCGATGCCCTTAGCATAATGCTGCAAAAAGGGGAAGAAAATGGTTTGTTTTGCAGATTCGGAGGCGTTAGTGAGGAGGATTGCATCAACCACCTTTAGTATGTCGATGGCACATTGCTTTTTTGCGAAGCTAAGGGAGAATTAATAGACAACCTCCACAAGATTTTAGTATGCTTTTAAGCAGTTTCGGGTTTGAAGGGAGCGGGGATGGATGAGGATATGGGTGATAGACGGGTATCAGATTAAGTGGGAAGATTAACGATACGGATACGGGGGCGTAACGGCGCAATTTTTTTTTTTTGCCAAAAAAATATGAAAAAATATGGATTAAATCCAGAATATTCTAAGCATTCCAAATATGCATTCATTTATAAATTGGAACATGTTTATGGTAGTGTAACGGTCCACTCTTTGGTGAGAAGTTGTATCGGACTGTCTGATGAATTTGTGAACCAGATAACCTGAATTTGACTACAAAATTCATATATTTAATTTTCTAACTATCTACTATCAATGATAGATATATTATAGAATGAATGTAATATGAAAATATCTTAAATTAGGTGTTTGCAATTATTTTTGAGGAATTTCTCGAACATACTTGTGGATGTGACTGTGATTCCTGTCTATAACCTGTCATCCTCATATTAAAAAAAAATAAAAATAAAAATTAGTAGTGTCGATATACTCCCCTGCAACTTGATTAAGGATTACTTGATTGGTTGTCGGGGGAGCTATTTTAAATACAAGTTCGGCAGTGTCAAGTGTGTACTCGCGTCTTGCAATAATATTGTTGTGAGCTGTCTGCTGCAAATACTTACCTTAACACAAATATATACTTACAATCACAAGTCACCACCAAAATGAAAATCTGTTTTTTGTGGTTGCTCGACGTCCACATCATCGTCATCGTCACCATCAGGCTGAGGCTATCATAGGTGGAGGTTCTGCATATCCATAATATCCAATGCCGAAGGAAATACTAGATCAACGAAACTAGAGGATGACTGATCCCGACTAGGCAACGACTCGACCGGAGTAAGGATATCCACCGTGCCGTCGAATAGCCATCCGGTGCCCATACTCGCATTGAGAATCTTGAGAGAGAGTGCGTCTGCTGTGATGAGTAACTTGGATTTGGATCGGATATCTATAATAATATGGATATTGATCGGGAGGGCTACTTCAACATGAATGTGATGGAACAGGATCAGTATAACCATCATAATTCAATTGACCATAAGAATATCCATCATAATAACCAAGACCATGAGCCTGCTGATGTACCTCGGACCCGGTGCACCACTAGATGTACCCACCTCCTGCTAGCTCGTGACTTCGTACACTCATAAGTTCGACCTTGTGTACCACCTCGTCGATGTTCATCGACATCGTGATATGTAGACGGCTATATAGCAAAAGTGCCAGCACCAGGGGCAGGGGGGTCATCATCATCATCCGACACGGTCACACCACCGCTCGTACTCTTTTGTTGATCTTGAGCCGTATCCGTACGTGGCATAAACGCCCTCTTACTGGGTCCAACACATCCGCACGACTCTCTTGTTGCGCTCGGTTTTTGGGTCATTAATTTTCAATTCTTCACTATCCTCTTCAATTTGCTTTTCCCTTATTTCCAACCAAGGTAGAAGTGGGTCATCCTCATCATAAATATTGTCCAAGTTTATTAGACAGTAGTCTCCGTCATCAGCAGCTGTAATGCTCCTATAATGTCGTCGCATTCTTAGTTTTATATTGTAGTGCATGAAGACAAGTCTATTTAATATTAATGTCTGCAATCTATTCCTATTCTTTGAATGAATGAGCGCAAAACAACTCCAATTCCTTTCGCAGCTAGAGGAAGATGTTGTCTAGCTCAAAACTTTTACTGCAATTTTTTGGAGAGCCTTCGTACTCTCTCCGAAATTAATCCACCATTCGGCCGGTTGCAATTTAGATACTGCATGCTGTGCAAGAGCATCTCCAAAGGTAGCAAGGCGATTTCCAAATGTATCTAATTCATTCAATGCCTTTATTTGTAGATCTAAGTCAGACTCTAATCTCTTTATCACATTTTTTAGCCCGACACGAACTTCATCATCCGCAACAAATGATTAGGCATATCTATACCTAGGATTTAAGTAGCAACCTGCTGCATGAAGATCGTGATGGAGTTGTCTTGTCCATCTCTTGTCTATCATCTTCCAATAAGTCTCCCAACTTCTACAATCACGTTGAATTGCAAACTTTGCCTTATCCATGACATCATATAGGAAGCCCATGGTAGGTGCTTCATCGGATTCAACAAGACAGTACCCTCATTAGTGGCTCCATCACCTTTAGGATCGCCTTGACCTTCTTCCAATATTTGTTGTCCCGTATGATGTTCGCAACTTCGACCGGTGTCCCTGATGTCTTCTTCCCATGTTTTGTGTTGAGCCATTCTCGGGAAGCGAACATCTCACTCAACTCTCCCCTATGTTGGAATAAACTCTCTAATGCTATACAGTTTGTTGCGAATCTAGTCGCAAGCCTCAACAACTCTCGTCCTTTCGTGAACTTTCTCATTATTGCAACTACTTGATTATGGTTGTAAATAAATGTCGTCACTTCCCTTGCCGGGTCGACAAATCTTGGACACTGCTTTAATAACACATAAATGCATTAACACTAGATATAAGGAAAAAAGGAGAGAGTTGGTGTGTAAGCTGGATATTCATAAGGCATATGATCATGTTAACTGGGGCTTCCTAGATTCCATGTTAGAAAGGTTGTGTTGCGGTCAGAAGTGGAGGGATTGGATTGGATCATGTGTTTGGTCTGCTTCTTTCTCAGTGCTTGTTAATGGATCGCCAAAAGGGTACTTGAACGCTTCACTGGGTCTTTTAGACAAGGTTACCCGGTATCCCCATACCTTTTCGTTGTTATAGTCGATGCCCTTAGCATAATGCTGCAAAAAGGGGAAGAAAATGGTTTGTTTTGCAGATTCGGAGGCGTTAGTGAGGAGGATTGCATCAACCACCTTTAGTATGTCGATGGCACATTGCTTTTTTGCGAAGCTAAGGGAGAATTAATAGACAACCTCCACAAGATTTTAGTATGCTTTTAAGCAGTTTTGGGTTTGAAGGGAGCGGGGATGGATGAGGATATGGGTGATAGACGGGTATCAGATTAAGTGGGAAGATTAACGGTCAAGGATATTTGCATGGATAGCGGGTCCAGACCCGAAATGGGATCGCACATGTGGCGAGAGGGAGTGAGGGAAGGCAACTGCTTGGCCACGTGTCCCCCCTGAGTGACCAGATGACTAGCAGAGGACATGGTATGCCAAATCGGTTACGTATCGGCCGTATCGGCCGATACGTAACGGTAACGGTACGAACCGTTACCCGTTTCGGGGCCGAAACGGCCGATTCGATTTTTTGTACCCGTATCGGCCGATACGGGACCGATACGGGCGTAACGGGCCGTTACGGGGCGTAACGGGCCCGAAACGGTAACTTTTTTTTTTTTAGCTCTGTTTTTGCTGTTTTTTTGAAACCTCTTGCTTCCAAACTGTTTCTAACTCCTTCTACTACTAATTTCGACCAACCTTAGATAGGTATTTGATAGAAAAACACATTATATTATAGATTTTTTTGAATCAAAGCTCGGTGGGCCATTTTTCAGAAATTCGTCAAAAATAGGTATTTATACTTTTTTTAATATATTTTGCTGTTTTAATGATGTCATATGATGTGTTAATCATAGTAGAACATGTTAATGTGCATTTTACAGATTTGGGGTGCCATTTAATAATTTTTTAATATTTTTTTCTATTTACGCATGAATTTTGGCCCCTTTTTTTAAAATTCGAAAAATCAGTTTTTAATGGTTGTTTTGCTGTTTTAATCATGCCATTTGATGTATTAATCATAGTAGAACATGTTAATGTGCATTTTACAGATTTGGGGTGCCATTTTATATTTTTTTAATATTTTTTTCTATTTACGCATTTATTTTGGCCCTTTTTTTGAAAATTCGATAAACCATTTTTAAATGCTTCTTTTGCTGTTTTAATGATGTCATATGATGTGTTAATCATAGTAGAACATGTTAATGTGCATTTTACAGATTTGGGGTTCCATTTTATATATTTTATATATTTTTTTCTATTTACGCATTTATTTTGGCCCTTTTTTTGAAAATTCGAAAAATCATTTTTTAATGATTCTTTTGCTGTTTTAATGATGCCATATGATGTGTTAATCATAGTAGAACATGTTAATATGCATTTTACAGATTTGGGGTGCTATTTTATATTTTTTTAATATTTTTTTCTATTTACGCATTTATTTCGGCCCTTTTTTTGAAAATTCGAAAAATCATTTTTTAATGATTCTTTTACTGTTTTAATGATGCCATATGATGTGTTAATCATAGTAGAACATGTTAATGTGCATTTTACATATTTGGGGTGCCATTTTATATATATTTTTTTATTTTTTTCTATTTACGCATTTATTTCGGCCCTTTTTTTGAAAATTCGAAAAATCATTTTTTAATGATTCTTTTGCTGTTTTAATGATGCCATATGATGTGTTAATCATAGTAGAACATGTTAATGTGCATTTTACATATTTGGGGTGCCATTTTATATTTTTTTTCTATTTACGCATGAATTTTGGCCCTCAAAAATAATTGCAAACACCTAAATGTAAGATATTTTCATATTACATTCATTCTAATATATCTATCATTGATAGTAGATAGTTAGAAAATTAAATATATGAAATTTGTAGTCAAATTCAGGTTATCTGGTTCATAAATTCATCAGACAGTCCGATACAACTTCTCACTAAAGAGTGGACCGTTACACCACCATAAACATGTTCCAATTTATAAATGAATGCATATTTGGAATGCTTAGAATATTCCGGATTTAATCCATATTTTTTCATATTTTTTTGGCAAAAAAAAAATTTTGCGCCGTTACGGGCCGTTACGCCCCCGTATCACCGTTACGCCCCCGTATCCGTATCGGTTTTGGAGGTCACCGTTACGCCAACCGATACCGATACGGGACACCTTGGCAGAGGATGACACGTGTCTAGCGTTACGTGAGGGAGACGTCAGACGGGCAGGGGGAGAGGACACTCGTCCAGCGTAGCGTGAGGGAGAGAGAGACGTCTGATGGGGAATAAGTGCCTCTGACGGGTTACAGTTGATAGTCGCTCGGACTGATGGATACGCCGTCTGATCCCCCAGATAAAGCAGTCCCTTCCTGTACTTCGACCCCGAGGTCTGATCCCGCTCGCCACGCGCCTCCTCTAACTCGGTTGAGATCAATGCGCATGACGCTCGATGCACCGGGTCAGCAGGAGAAGTCGGCTGCAGGAAATCTCGCGTGAAGAAGACGATCCGAGTTCCCGCGATAAGTTCGAAAATGGCCGATATACCGCCTGACGAGTTCTCGTGGAGGAGTTTCGCAGGAGCATTGGGCTTGTGCTCGCTCGTCAATGGAAGACGGGTGGATCTCCGACAACGTTGGTGGCGGAGGGCCCTCTCTAGTGTGCCAAAGGTCGCCCCACCTAGGAAATAGATCGTCCGGCGATTCCTTGATCACCGGGAATTCAAGGGTCCAATCCTCCACAATCACCTTCAGCGATGAAGGTGGCAGGGTACCTTTCTTTCGTCTAACTCTGATTCTGATGACACCGATCTCCTCCCCCATCTTCGTCTTCGGATCCAATTCGAGTTAGTTGCTGAGGTAGGCCGCCACAGAAATGAAAAACTCGTCGAACCAAAGCTCCAACGGGATTCCCCAAATCTGGAACCAGACATTCTCCATCCCAAAGATGGGGAATCCTCCCGCTTCATTACACGGGCCACTGGACCACCAGAATGGAGGTGGCCAGCCATCAGTAGCATCTCTGGGTTGATACCCAGGCTGACGTTAACCCACAGCTCATTGAAACCCAGAGGTTTAATTTGATAATTACCCGGCCGAAAGCCCGTTGTCTCTGAAATCCAATCTCTCACCTGAGAAATGGAGGCCCCTTCCTTACACAAGATGACAATGGAATCCTTGAGTTTATCACAAGCCCTGCGGAAACTTTCCTTATCAACTTTTAGCTCGACACAAACTTCATCATCTGAACAAATGATTGGACATATCTATACCTAGGATTTAGATAATAACCTACTGCATGAAGATCAGGATGGAGTTGTCTTGTCCATCTCCTATCGATCATCTTCCAATAAGACTCCCAACTTCTACAATCACGTTGAATTGCCAACTTTGCCTTATCCATGACATCGTATAGGAAGCCCATGGTAGGTGCTTCATCGGTTTCAACAAGACGGAGTACCCTCATTAGTTGCTCCATCACTTTTAGGATCGACTTGACCTTTTTCCAATATTTGTTGTCCCGTATGGTGTTCGCAACTTCAACCGATGTCCCTGATGTCTTCTTCCCATGTTTTGTGTTGAGCCATTCTCTGGAAGCGAACATCTCACTCAACTCTCCCCTATGCTGGAATAAATTCTCTAATGCTATAAAGTTTGTTGCGAATCTAGTTGCCGCAGGCCTCAACAACTCTCATCCTTTCGTGAATTTTCTCATTATTGCGACTACTTGATTATGGTTGTAAATAAATGTCGTTACTTCTCTTGCCCTTTTGACCATTTCCTTAACATTCTTCTTCTTCCCAATATCTTCCAATATAAGATCAATACAATGGGCAGCACATGGTGACCAAAAAAGATGTTTTCTCTTATCCATCAACATATGTCCTGCAAGCTTATATGTTGCTTCATTATCTGTCACAATCTGCACTATATTCTCCTCTCCTATCTCGTCCACAACTTTATCCATTAGTCCATTAATATAAGTAGAATTTTTTGTTGCCTCGAGGCATCAATTGACTTGTGGTATATAGTTCCTAAGTGGCGAGTAAACCATGAAGTTGATCATGCTGCGTCTGGTTGGGCCAGTCCAACCATCACATATGATTGTGCATCCTCGGCTTCGCCATACAGGTTTAAAGGTAGCCACGTATGCTTTTACATCCGCATACTCTGCATCTGTCCATTTCCCCATAATCTAGTCGTTGGAGCTTTTATTCCTTCACTTGCTTCTGCTGCATCAATTATCACCTGTCAATATGGAGAATTGGCTGCGTTAGGAGGTATGTTGGCATGTATAAATAACTTTGCTACTGCTCTACCTAATTTCTCAACGGAAGTTCTACTCCACATTTGTTTTATCTTCTTTTGTTTAGTTGATTCTTTCCTAAACAGGATTGGATCAATAGAGGGTCTCCTAGGCTCATTTACTTCTTCATCCAAATGTATAGGGGCATCACGTGAAGATGTCTGTCGTCGACTCCCAAACATACGTCGTAACCCACCAAACCTACCCCCCTGCAGCACTTCCAGTTGCACTCCCACTCCCACTCCCCCTGCCCCCCCTTTATCACGCACTGACCCATGCGTGCCAAACATGCGGCGACGTTCTTCCTCTTCACGAGCTAGATGCAAGCTCTATCTCCTAGCTATAGTAAATTCTCGATCTGAATCTTCGTCAGAATCAATAATATCTTCATCACGAATGCCCATATATTCAGGACCAAACACTTCCTGTCGAGTTGCATTCAAAATATCATCTTTCTTCTTTTGTACAGCAGCACGTTTACCCTTCGACTCATCCAGACTAGCTTGCATTAAAAGCATTATCTCTTTCGGTACTTTACTACATGGCGCAACTTGACCCTTTCGATGTGCCAAATGTTGTTTGAGACGGCTAATTCCACCAGTCACTAGTCTATCACAATACTTGCACTTTATTTGGTGCCTAGTACCACCAACCCTCTCACAATGTTGCCATCCAATATCATCACTTGTTGTTGGCCAAACCCAGACATTTCTTTAGGTTTAGGTAGACACTAGATAATTAGATATGAGTCTGAGTGTATGACATATATTAATAAAGATGATTTTATATTCTAACTAAACCCTAAGAAGCTCCAAGGCAAAACCTGTCCAATATAAGCAAATAAAAACATAAAGTCACTAATTCGAAAATAGAAAAAAATTATAAAATGACACCCCAAATATTTAAAATACACATTAACATTTTCTAATATGAATAACAAATAACATTGAATTATTAAAACATTAAAACAATCATTAAAAAATTATTTTTTAAAAATTTAAAAAAAGGGCCATAATTCATGCGTAAATAGAAAAAAAATATTAAAAAATATATATATAATGGCACCCCAAATCTGTAAAATGCACATTAACATGTTCTACTATGATTAACACATCATATAACATGATTAAAACAGAAATACAACCATTAAAAATTGATTTTTCGAATTTAAAAAAATGGCCAAAATAAATGCGTAAATAGAAAAAAATATAAAAAATTTATAAAATGGCACCCCAAATCTGTAAAATGCACATTAACATATTCTACTATGATTAACACATCATATGGCATGATTAAAACAGAAAAGCAACCATTAAAAATTGATTTTTCGAATTTTAAAAAAATGGCCAAAATTCATGCGTAAATAGAAAAAATATTTAAAAAATATAAAATGGCACCCCAAATCTGTAAAATGAACATTAACATGTTCTACTATGATTAACACATCATATGGCATGATTAAAACAGCAAAACAACAATTAAAAATTGATTTTTTGAAATTTTAAAAAAAGGGGCAAAATTCATGCGTAAATAGAAAAAAATATTTTAAAAATATAAAATGGCACCCAAATCTGTAAAATGCACAGTAACATGTTCTACTATGATTAACACATCATATGCATGATTAAAACAGCAAAACAACCATTAAAAATTGATTTTTCGAATTAAAAAAAAAGGTCAAAATTCATGCGTAAATAGAAAAAAATATTAAAAAATATTAAATGGCACCCAAAATCTGTAAAATGCACATTAACATGTTCTACTATGATTAACACATCATATGACATGATTAAAACAACAAAGCAACCATTAAAAATTGATTTTTCGAATTTTAAAAAAAGGGTCAAAATTCATACGTAAATAGAAAAAAATATAAAAAAATATAAAATGGCACCCCAAATGTATAAAATGCACATTAACATGTTCTACTATGATTAACACATCATATGGCATGATTTAAATAGCAAAACATATTAAAAAAAAGTATAAATACCTATTTTTGACGAATTTCTGAAAAATGGCCCAGCGAGCTTTGATTCAACAAAATCCGTAATATAATGTGTTTTTTTCTCAAATTCCCAGCCAAGATTGGTCGAAATTAATAGTAGGAGTGAGAAACAGTTTGGAAGCAAGAAGTTTCAAAAAAACAGCAAAAACAGAGCTTAAAATGAAAAAAAAAAATGACCGTTTTTTTACCGTTACGGGACAGTAACAGCCGTTACGCCCGTATCGGCCGATACGGGTTTTCCAAATAAGGGCGGGGGATTCAAAGTGGGAGATAGGGACAAAGCAGGCAGGGAACGCGGCCAAGTCTGAGATGTTGGGAGTGCATGTCGACAATGGAGATCTTAATCATCTCGCGAGCATTTTTGGATGGAAATCGGGAGCTTTTCCTTCTTATCTAGGCCTTCCCCTATGCATTGAGAAGCCGCCAAAGCATTTGTGGGATAAAGTCATCAAGAGAATTGAAAGGAAATTGATATCTTGGAAATGTAGATATATTTCTTCAAGGGGTCTTTGACTTCTTCTCAAAACAACCTTCTCCAATATGCCAATGTACTTCATGTCTTTGTTTAAATGACCAGCATCAGTCTTGTAGCGGCTTGAGAAGCTTAGAAGAGAATTTGTTTTTTTTTCCTGGAGAAGCTCAAATGATGGAAGTTCCATTTGCTTAAGTGGGACGAGGTTTGTAGGCCAATTAAGGAGGGAGGGGTTGGTCTTGGGCCTTTGGTAGACATCAACATGGCGTTGCTTGGAAAATGGACATGGATGTTTGGGTCAAAAGAGGGTAACAAATCGAGAGAATTAATCGCTTCTAAATATGGTACTCAAGACGGGGGGTGGTTCGTGAAGGTTTCTTCTAGGTATAGAACTTCTGGGGTTTGGAAGGCTATTGAAAATACAAAACATTTTGTTCGGGCTGGTATCGCTTTTGCATTGGGAAGCGGGAATCATATAAAATTCTGGATAGATAGATGGTGTGGCGATAGGGCCTTACAAGATCTATTCCCTAGACTTGCTCGCTTGGCTCCCGATTATTTTGTTGTAGTGGCTCATGGTTTCTCTTCTAACGGGGAACCAAATCGTTGGGCCTCGCCTTGCCGCAGGAACATGATAAATGAGGAGATCGCCGACTGTCACCCTGATGGATCATCTAAAGAACATTACTCCTGACTTTTATAGTGAGGATCGGATGGTCTGGAACTGTCATAAGTCTAGTTAGTTTTTCGTCAAGTCACTTTGTCACAGGATCTCTAGCTGGAGTCAGGGTTCTACTACCGATCATTCCTTCCACCATTGGTTCTATGTAGCACCTCCTAGGGTTGCAGTTTTCACTTGGCTTGTGGGTAGAAAAGGAATCCTAACTATTGACAACCTCTAGCGAAAGGCATTACCTCTTCCGAATGTGTGCTTGGTGTGCATGGATAATGAGGAAATAATAGACCATCTACTTATTCATTGCTTGATTGAATAGGAAGGGACAATATTGATATGCTTCACTCTTGTTATATGTAAGACATTAAAAAAAGGAAGACCCTTTTAAGCTGTTTGACCATGCTTGGAGAGTCATCCTGCAATGGGCACTTTAGGGAGGCTATTAACACAATTTAATTTGCTCAAAGGTTTGTTTAGGTGCTCAATTGAAATGACTTGCTATAACTCAGGTCAGTCAAGAGGAAACTGACCGATGTGAGGGCTAGCCCACTGCATTCATAATGAGGGAGTAGCTACCGGACCATAAATTTTTTCTTGAATGGCCGCTAAGCATTATTAATTAAGATTGTTAAAGTCTAGCTTGAAATGCATGGAATTGCAATTAGGGTTTGGTAGTCATTATGAATAGAAACAAACCCTATGCTTGGTCGCGTATCTGATGCCAGTCTGGTTAGCAAAACTAGAAACCACACGAGCCTTGTTTGATACAACTCCCCTAAGTTTGGCCCATCTTGAATACCCTTTGATGCTTTGTCAAGGTTTAGCTTCAACTAGCAAGGTAATTCGATGATATCTACTGATATATCGATGATATCGCAAGATACTGAAAACACTGGATGCAAACAATAGATTTATTTATAGCTGGAAGGAGGAAGAAAATCTATTCACCAGTGTCTTACTTCTAATTCTATCCTGAACTCTGTGTTGTGCAGCTCGTGCCATTTTCTTGTTGGAAGATTCTACTATCATAATGGATTGTCTCGAACTCAAAAGAGTCTTTTGCAAAATCTTGAACTCTATTGAGGCTTAAAATGGTCAAAGGGTTTTGAGTTGCAACCTTGGGTTGTTAATGACCTGTATCCATGGTGGCCCCCTACTACATGCATTGCATCTACCTAAGATCAATATTTGGAGGCCTCCTTGTAGATTGGTCACATCCCCAAAATTTGGTTGATTAACGACGAGAAGAAGATGACGATGAGAAGAAGTATTCTTCCACGTCGCTAGGGGGTTCCTCTACTAACGACTCAAGCAGTCCAACGATATTGGAAATCCCCACGTCAACGAGTCTTGATAAATGCTCACGAGACCCGCAGGTTGAGGAGGAGCAATAGGCGACAAGGGGGCGGTGGCTTCTCGGGAAAGTGTCTAATGAACCTTCTTCATCAAGGAATCGAAAAAACAAAAAACATATTAAAAAAAGTATAAATACCTATTTTTGACAAATTTCTGAAAAATGGCCTACCAAGCTTTGATTCAATAAAATCCGCAATATAATGTGTTTTTTCCTCGAATATCTAGCCAAGGTTGGTCGAAATTAGTAGTAGAAGGAGTGAGAAACAGTTTGGAAGCAAGAAGTTTCAAAAAAACAACAAAAACGGAGCTTAAAATGCAAAAAAAAAGTTACTGTTTTTTGACTGTTACAGGTCAATAACGGCTGTTACGCCTGTAACGGGCCCGTATCGGCCGGGGTTTTCCAAATAAAGGCGGGGGATTCAAAGTGGGAGATAGGGACAAAGCAGGCAGGGAACGCGGCCAAGTCTGAGATGTTGGGAGTGCATGTCGACAATGGAGATCTTAATCATCTCGCGAGCATTTTTGGATGGAAATCGGGAGCTTTTCCTTCTTATCTAGGCCTTCCCCTATGCATTGAGAAGCCGCCAAAGCATTTGTGGGATAAAGTCATCAAGAGAATTGAAAGGAAATTGATATCTTGGAAATGTAGATATATTTCTTCAAGGGGTCTTTGACTTCTTCTCAAAACAACCTTCTCCAATATGCCAATGTACTTCATGTCTTTGTTTAAATGACCGGCATCAGTCTTGTAGCGGCTTGAGAAGCTTAGAAGAGAATTTGTTTTTTTTTCCTGGAGAAGCTCAAATGATGGAAGTTCCATTTGCTTAAGTGGGACGAGGTTTGTAGGCCAATTAAGGAGGGAGGGGTTGGTCTTGGGCCTTTGGTAGACATCAACATGGCGTTGCTTGGAAAATGGACATGGATGTTTGGGTCAAAAGAGGGTAACAAATCGAGAGAATTAATCGCTTCTAAATATGGTACTCAAGACGGGGGGTGGTTCGTGAAGGTTTCTTCTAGGTATAGAACTTCTGGGGTTTGGAAGGCTATTGAAAATACAAAACATTTTGTTCGGGCTGGTATCGCTTTTGCATTGGGAAGCGGGAATCATATAAAATTCTGGATAGATAGATGGTGTGGCGATAGGGCCTTACAAGATCTATTCCCTAGACTTGCTCGCTTGGCTCCCGATTATTTTGTTGTAGTGGCTCATGGTTTCTCTTCTAACGGGGAACCAAATCGTTGGGCCTCGCCTTGCCGCAGGAACATGATAAATGAGGAGATCGCCGACTGTCACCCTGATGGATCATCTAAAGAACATTACTCCTGACTTTTATAGTGAGGATCGGATGGTCTGGAACTGTCATAAGTCTAGTTAGTTTTTCGTCAAGTCACTTTGTCACAGGATCTCTAGCTGGAGTCAGGGTTCTACTACCGATCATTCCTTCCACCATTGGTTCTATGTAGCACCTCCTAGGGTTGCAGTTTTCACTTGGCTTGTGGGTAGAAAAGGAATCCTAACTATTGACAACCTCTAGCGAAAGGCATTACCTCTTCCGAATGTGTGCTTGGTGTGCATGGATAATGAGGAAACAATAGACCATCTACTTATTCATTGCTTGATTGAATAGGAAGGGACAATATTGATATGCTTCACTCTTGTTATATGTAAGACATTAAAAAAAGGAAGACCCTTTTAAGCTGTTTGACCATGCTTGGAGAGTCATCCTGCAATGGGCACTTTAGGGAGGCTATTAACACAATTTAATTTGCTCAAAGGTTTGTTTAGGTGCTCAATTGAAATGACTTGCTATAACTCAGGTCAGTCAAGAGGAAACTGACCGATGTGAGGGCTAGCCCACTGCATTCATAATGAGGGAGTAGCTACCGGACCATAAATTTTTTCTTGAATGGCCGCTAAGCATTATTAATTAAGATTGTTAAAGTCTAGCTTGAAATGCATGGAATTGCAATTAGGGTTTGGTAGTCATTATGAATAGAAACGAACCCTATGCTTGGTCGCGTATCTGATGCCAGTCTGGTTAGCAAAACTAGAAACCACACAAGCCTTGTTTGATACAACTCCCCTAAGTTTGGCCCATCTTGAATACCCTTTGATGCTTTGTCAAGGTTTAGCTTCAACTAGCAAGGTAATTCGATGATATCTACTGATATATCGATGATATCGCAAGATACTGAAAACACTGGATGCAAACAATAGATTTATTTATAGCTGGAAGGAGGAAGAAAATCTATTCACCAGTGTCTTACTTCTAATTCTATCCTAAACTCTGTGTTGTGCAGCTCGTGCCATTTTCTTGTTGGAAGATTCTACTATCATAATGGATTGTCTCGAACTCAAAAGAGTCTTTTGCAAAATCTTGAACTCTATTGAGGCTTAAAATGGTCAAAGGGTTTTGAGTTGCAACCTTGGGTTGTTAATGACCTGTATCCATGGTGGCCCCCTACTACATGCATTGCATCTACCTAAGATCAATATTTGGAGGCCTCCTTGTAGATTGGTCACATCCCCAAAATTTGGTTGATTAACGACGAGAAGAAGATGACGATGAGAAGAAGTATTCTTCCACGTCGCTGGGGGGGGGGGGGGGTTCCTCTACTAACGACTCAAGCAGGTCTAACGATACTGGAAATCCCCACGTCAACAGAGTCTTGATAAATGCTCAGTCAGGAGGCTTTGCACCGGTTGAGGAGGAGCGGACAGCCTAGGGCGACAAGGGTTGGCAGGTGGCCTCTCGCCGGAAAGTGTCTAATGAACCTTCTTCATTAAGGAATCGAACTCCTTACCCTACGTTGTTTGTTAAAGCTTTTCCAAAGGGGTGGCTCCTAATCAACATAGAACGCATTTTTGGCCGTGCCGGAGCAGTTATGGATGTCGTGATGCCACGCGATTGAGATTCCGGGGAGTATAGAGGCTTTGCTTTAGTTCGAATGTCATTCGAGGAGGAGTTAGCTCGAGCTGTAAGTATGCTACATGGCGTCAAGTTCGCCAATTGTCCGTTGCTAGTTCAACGCGTGAGGTTCGGTCCTGCTTTTGCTAACATTCAGAAACCTCGCCCTGCAACTAAACCTCCCCCCCCCCCCCCAGTTGCCGGAGGCCCCTACGTTTAAGGACGCCCTCCTCCAACAAAACCCTACTCGGCCTTCATCTAGCCGTCCTACATCTCCTTCCGTCCCTCCCTACCCCACCCCCCAATCGGTTCTTCCCGACCCACCCTTTTCCAAACTAGACGTCCTTATTGTCGTTGATAAGGAAAGTTTCCGCAGGGCTTGTGATAAACTCAAGGATTCCATTGTCATCTTGTGTAAGGAAGGGGCCTCCATTTCTCAGGTGAGAGATTGGATTTCAGAGACAACGGGCTTTCGGCCGGGTAATTATCAAATTAAACCTCTGGGTTTCAATGAGCTGTGGGTTAACGTCAGCCTGGGTATCAACCCAGAGATGCTACTGATGGCTGGCCACCTCCATTCTGGTGGTCCAGTGGCCCGTGTAATGAAGCGGGAGGACTTCTCCATCTTCGGGATGGAGAATGTCTGGCTCCAGATTTGGGGGATCCCGTTGGAGCTTTGGTTCGACGAGTTTTTCATTTCTGTGGCGGCCTACCTCAGCAACTAACTCGAATTGGATCCGAAGACGAAGATGGGGGAGGAGATCGGTGTCATCAGAATCAGAGTTAGACGAAAGAAAGGTACCCTGCCACCTTCATCGCTGAAGGTGATTGTGGAGGATTGGACCCTTGAATTCCCGGTGATCAAGGAATCGCCGGACGATCTATTTCCTAGGTGGGGCGACCTTTGGCACACTAGAGAGGGCCCTCCGCCACCAACGTTGTCGGAGATCCACCCGTCTTCCATTGACGAGCGAGCACAAGCCCAATGCTCCTGCGAAACTCCTCCACGAGAACCTGTCAGCGGTACAGTCGAAAACCATCATCATGCTGGCAGTCCTGACCACTCAGAGCCACGTGGTGCGCTTCAGTTAAGGCAGCCGACTTCTCCTGCTGACCCGGTGCATCGAGCGTCATGCGCATTGATCTCAACCGAGTTAGAGGAGGCGCGTGGCGAGCGGGATCAGACCTCGGGGTCGAAGTACAGGAAGGGACTGCTTTATCTGGGGGATCAGACGGCGTATCCATCAGTCCGAGCGACTATCAACTGTAACCCGTCAGAGGCACTTATTCCCCATCAGACGTCTCTCTCTCCCTCACGCTACGCTGGACGAGTGTCCTCTCCCCCTGCCCGTCTGACGTCTCCCTCACGTAACGCTAGATGGCATACCATGTCCTCTGCTAGTCATCTGGTCACTCAGGGGGGACACGTGGCCAAGCAGTTGCCTTCCCTCACTCCCTCTCGCCACATGTGCGATCCCATTTCGGGTCTGGACCCGCTATCCATGCAAATATCCTTGACCGTTAATCTTCCCACTTAATCTGATACCCGTCTATCACCCATATCCTCATCCATCCCCGCTCCCTTCAAACCCAAAACTGCTTAAAAGCATACTAAATCCCACTTTGAATCCCCCGCCCTTATTTGGAAAACCCCGAACCTCGCACTATCCTCCCTTCTGTCGCCCTATCCTTTCTCGGATCTTAAAGACGAGTCGGGGGGAGAGATTCATCCGACTGCAGCCTATCTGAGTTTCAGTTTCGTCCGTCATCCCCAACTCGCCTTCCATCTCTTGCTTTCCCTCCATCGACGCCATGGACCTTGGACCGCTCACTCTTTTCGATGAAAACATTTCTGGCGAAGTTCTAATGGCGAAACCTCTTCAGATGATAGCCGATCCCTAGCTATCGGCCTCGCCCTTGGGCCGGGTAAGAGAGGACATAATAACCAAGCTTCAGAACAAAAGATGGATAAAGAAGGCCATTGGGAAGGTTGGCAGGTCCCTAGGCCTGTCCTTTGGTGATCGGCTGGAAGACTATGTAGCCTTATTCCAGTGTATTGAAAACAGAGGCAGGCCGATTGAAAGGTGCAGATCGCGAGTCAAACACCTGTCCAGACAGTCCAGCAACTGCGAGCTCCAGCTCCTTGAAGCTAGCCCTGGGTACATTAGAACATCTAAAGCTCGCTGGGTACATTACAACATCTAAAGCTTCCTCCAGGAGGCAGGGTATCCGGGGAAGTATGGTTATATGTTAGGGGGTTGGCTCCAAGCATAAAAAGGAGTCTGATCAAAGCTACGATTTCGACGAGAAACTCGGACGTAGTGTGCTTCCAAGAGACCAAGGTCTCTGCTTTCAAGAATAGCCTACTGGCCTCCTTATGGGGTGCCCCCGATGCGAAGTGGTTCGCCTTGGATGTGGATGGGTCATCGGGAGGGATTCTGATTGCTTGGAAGTCTTCCATCTGGGATCTCCTCGACTCATCTCGGGGGAATTATTCGGTGACAGTCAAACTTAAAGATAAGTGTTCTTCCTTCCAATGCCTTATTTCAGTAGTTTACGGTCCCAACTCTGACTCTGCCAGACCTCTGTTCTGGGAGGAGTTAACTTTGGCTAGACTCTCCTTTTCAGGGCCTTATTGTGTGGTGGGTGATTTCAACGCCACTTGCTTTACGGACGATCATTCCAGAAGAAGACGTCCATCCCCCGCAATGTCGCAGTTCTCGGATTGGATCTAGCTTCATTAGCTCATTGACCTTCCTCTTTTGGGAGCTAGGTTCACCTGGACCAATGGTCGCACGAACCCAATCCTATCTCACTTGGACAAATTTCTCATCTCCCCTGAATGGTTCGACGCCTTCCCAACTGTCTAGTAAATTGCCCTGCCGAGAACTACTTCCGATCATTGCCCGGTCTTCCTTTCGGTGGAGGAGGAGAACTGGGGCCCGAAACCTTTCAGGTTCAACTCCTCCTGGCTCTAGTCCGAGGCTCTACGGCAGAACATTAAAGACTGGTGGTCCGGATTCAAGGTAGAGGGGTTCGCTTGCCACAAGATTATGTGTAAGCTCAGACTTCTCAAATCCAAAATAAAGGAGTGACATCAGCAGGAGGTTAAGAAAAAAGAAGTCGAGGTGGTAGCTTTGCAGGAGGAACTCTAACGCATCGATTCTGTGACAGAAATCACTCCTCGTCGCCTAATTCTCTCTCGAGGCGAGTTGCTATTATCCAGATGCTTTCGAACAGAGCCCTGGAAGAAGAAGCTTTGTGGAGGATTAAGTCCAGAGCTAGATGGATTGCTGAGGGCGATAAGAACACAAAGTTCTTCCACAACATGGCCAATATGCATGCTCGCTCGAAGGCCATTCTCAGCATCTTCGACAAAGGGAGTAGAGTTGATGATAAAAGGGAGATTGAAGATCTTGCTATAGCCCACTTCAAAGATCTTCTGTCGGCTGAGAAGTGGGTGAGACCGCGCCTGGACCATGCCCCTCTTCCCCCTCTGAACTCTACTGATGCTGACCTGTTGGAAGCTCAATTCTCTGAGGAGCTGAAAGCAGCGGTTGATGCTTTGGGTGGGGATAAGTCGTCAGGCCCCGATGGCTTCCCGCTTAGCTTTTTTCAGATCTTTTGGGAGTCAGTCCACCTTGATCTTCTCCTTTTCGTCCAAGAGTTTCATGACCGGGGCAAGTTATCTAAAGGGCTTGGAGTCTCATTCGTTTCTCTCATTCTCAAGGTGGCTGGTGCCAATTCCTTTTCAGAGTTCAGACCTATCAGTCTGATTGGGAGTCCCTACAAAATTCTTGCTAAAATTCTATCAACTAGGCTCTCAAAAGTCATTGGTCAGTTGATTTCTCCCAACTAGAACGCTTTCATAAAGGGAAGACAGATTACTGATGGAGCGTTCATTGCGAATGAAGTCCTCCATTCGTGCCACAGGTCTAAATCAAAGGGAATTTTCTGTAAACTGGACGTGGCTAAGGCATACGATCATGTTGACTGGGATTCCCTGCAATATATGATGTTCCGGATGGGCTTTGGGGCGAAGTGGAGACAGTGAATTGCCGCATGTATCAGATCCGCTCACTTCTCAATCATCCTCAATGGATCCCCTAAAGGATTCTTCAAGAGCTCCAGAGGCCTGCGACAGGGCGACCCCCTTTCTTCCCTTCTTTTCCTGATAGTTGCTAAGGCGCTCTCGGTCCTGATAACTCAGGGGCAGGAGCACGACCTCCTGTGTGGAATTGCAATGCCTGGGCTTCCCGATCCCCTCACCCACATCCAGTTTGCGGATGACACTCTTATCTTCTCGGAAGCTTCTGCGGATTGCATTGACAACCTCCTCATTACCTTGCGATGCTTTGAAGCAGTCTCTGGCTTGCATATTAACATGTCCAAATCAAGATTGCTGGGCATTAACGTTCCATCTCCTTCACTGCAGGCCTTCGCTGACTCTCTTGGGTGTCAGCTCGAGTTGTTCCCCACCCTCTTTGTGGGCCTTCCTTTATCTGTGGGACAGCCGCCCATATCAATGTGGGATAAGATCATATCCAAATTTCACAAGTTTCTTGCCTCTTGGAAATGTCGGTACTTGTCTTTGGGTGGTCGTCTGACGCTCATTAAAGCTGCTCTGTCTAGCCTCCTTCTCGATTTTATGCCGCTTTTTAGGTGTCCCGGGAGGGTGCTCAGCAGTATCGATAAAATCAGAAGAGACTTTCTCTGGTTCGGTTAAGAAAGCCATAAGAAATTCCACTTACTCGACTGGAATGAAGTCTGTCAGGCTTTCAGGGAAGGAGGAGCTAATGTGAAGAACTTGAAAGCGATGAACTACGCCTTGTTAGGGAAATGGGTTTGGAGACTAGCTACTGAAAAGGAGGCGCTATGGGCGAGGATTATCAAGGGAAAGTATGGGTCTTCTATTGGGGATTGGTGGCCTAAAGTCTCCTTCTATTATGAGGCCTCCCACATTTGGTAAGGGATTCTCAAAGCGAAAGACTTGGTTATTCAGAACAGTTCTTTCAAGCTGGGAAATGGTGCTTCAATTCGATTTTGGGAAGACCCGTGGATTGGGAACAGGCCGTTGATGTTCCAATTCTCGCTTATCTACCGTCTCTCCCCCAAGAAAGATATCTCCATCAACGACTGCTACTCCTCCTCTGCCCAAATTGTCTAGGACATCAGAACCTTTAGAAACCTCTCGAAACTGCGAAGTTTGAAGCCCTCACGGCTCGTCTGGCAGCTTGAGAAGTCGGGTCTCTTCTCCATTAAATCCCTCTACACCACTTCGTGTCTTCGGTGACAGCAAGTGCAAGAGGCTTCACCATTCATCTGGAAGTACCCGATCCCTCCAAAGTTTATATGCTTCGCTTGGCTAGCAGGGCGGAACAGAATTTTGACGATTGATAATCTCATCAAGCGAGGCATGCATATCGTGAGCATCTGCTCGTGCTGTATGAGCGATGCGGAATCGGCTAACCACCTGTTGATCATTGTTCCTTCATGTCAAAAATTAGGGCCGATTTCTGCCAGATTTTTTCAGTGCTCTGGTGTGCTCCTGAATCGACCTCTAGCTTGCTCTCGGCTTGGAATGGGCTTAAATTGGGGAGGGTTAAATCAATCATTTGACGCATGGCTATAATCGCAATCTGGTGGGCCGTCTGGGAGGAAAGGAACGATCGCTGTTTTAATGATGTCTCTTCGTCTGTTTCAGTGGTCGGTTCTAGGGCTAAAAAACTAGTGATCGAATGGGCTTCTAATGTAAAAGATCTTAAGTCTTTTGACTTTAGCTTTCTAGGCTTTTAAGGCCTGTCTGCTATCTCAGCAGCAGTGCGGCAGTGCCCCTCTTTCCTTTGTCTTGTTGTTTTCCTTTTGTTCCATTCCTCTTTGTTGGTTCTTCTTTCTTCCTTTCAATGAATTTCCTAGTTGCTTTAAAAAAAAAAAAAAAAAAAAAAAAAAAACTAGCAAGGTAATTCCTAAAAGGGGGCCTCTCAGATGCTTACCGGTCTTTCAACAGGGGAGAAGTGTTGAAGTAACTTAATAGAAGGCACCAGTAGTTGAGATCCATGTTCAAGCAGAATCTTAGTAATGATGGAATTTGTTTTCTTGAGGTCATCTTTCATTTGTTAGAAAGGGCTTGATTGAAGAAGGAAATGACACAATAATTTGGAAATGTACTGTAGATGGCTTCTTTTTGGCGACTTGCAAGTAAGTGGGTTAGATTGCCTTGGTACCTTTGTCAATTTTTGAGCAAATCAAGGAATTTCTGAACCAATGAACTAAGAGTTGCAAGTTCTTCATTACCCAGAGTGGATAAAACACTTGGAATAGAAAACATAAAATGTGAACTTACCTTTAAGAAAAAAATGTGAACTTTTGTGACCCCCATGCAGCCACCTTCAAATCCTTCATGGTTCCATCATGGAGACACCATGGAATTCTTTCTTGACAAGGGCCCAACTTACGATAAAGTTCAAAATGTTCTATTAACTTTTTCTACTACGCAGAACATTATTGGATATCCTTCTACTATTCCTTTTCTCACATGATCCTCATATGATTGCCAAAGGGAACATCCACCATAAGATCCTTCTTTGATTAGTATAAGGACTGCCCACCCAACATTTTTGCGCACCTTTCCATTAGGAACTCAAAAGAATCTGCAAAAGATTTGGAGAATTCGAGACAAGTTATGTGTTAGTATCTAAATGGTGGTGGAGATTCTTGACAAGATGCACTTTAGAAGAGAGTTATAGCTAGCAAATATGGGATCAAGAGAAGGGGATGGTCACCAGGAGTTCTTGTAAGAGGGATTTTTTTTTTTTTTTTTTCAAGGTGTTTTCGAAGTTCATAACATAGAGGGGCAGGTGTCATCTTTTCTAAGAGGGTAGATTTGAAGTTGGCATGGGGAGAGTATTAGATCTTGGGATGATATATGTGTGTTGGGAATGGATTTCCTTAAAAGCTTCTTTCCAAAAAAAAAAAAAGAAAAAAGAAAAGAAAACTCATAAAAGATTGGTATGAAGTGTTTGGGTGGAAGGGTGGTGTCAAATTTGGTTCTAGAAGGAACTTTAGGATTACAAAGTGGGGACGTTATAGGAACAATTTGGGTGCTTGACGGGGTTTGTCTACGCCTTAAAATTATAGGCACTTGTGGGCCCCTTTCCTCTCGTTGGTCAAGTGTCAAAAACTTCTTTAAAGTCCTTTGTTGAATAGGCCCCTTCCCTTGCATTGGCAAGATGTTTGCAAACTGGGGAATGCAACCAGTTTGCATTGGCAAGATGTTTGCACCCATTTGCGAAGTAGAGAATGCTGCAGTAAAGTGTTTGCAGTTACTTTTCCCTCCTCAACAAAAGAGTATAACCTTTTTTTTCTTCAGAATGTTAAATGGAGGGAAAAGAGTTTGCCTCTGATGTACATTTTAAATGAAAATTTTGGAGAAAAGGTTTCCTTTTGTGGGATTTCAATCCAAAACAGTTGCAAATGCAAAGGAAAAGCATTTTCCAGGACTTTCCTTTAGGGGGGCATTTGTTTTTTCATTTACCACCGTAAATGGTGGTGAATGAATGATGATAACCGTTCAATGTTGTTTGGGAAAAATGGTAACTGCCGTGTATTTATGCCTAGATTTTTCAAGTTTGCCTTTTTGAAAACGGATGGGGATTGCATGGGTGAAATATGTCCTACAGTGATGTATTTGCCTAATCCACACTGTCCATCTATTTTACCAGCTCATTTTAGTGCATGAGACCAAAAATGAGGCAGATTATAAGCTCAAGTGGATCACACCACAGGAAATGGGGTGGATGATAACGTCCGTCATTGAAACTCGGGAGCCTTTCTAGGGCCAATAGTGATGTGTATCGATCATCCTACCTGTTCATAAGTTCAAATAGACATGCATGAACAGAAAACACAAATATCAGCTTCATTCAAAATTTATGTGGCCCCAAAGAAGTTTTCAACGGTAGGCGTTCAATTTCCCCTGTTTCAAGTGGTGTGGTCCACTTATGCTTTGGATCCTCCTTAATTTTGGGCTCATTCCCTAAAATGAGCTGGTAAAACAGATGGACAACATAGATCAGACACATACATCACGGTAGGCCCCACAAAAATATACTCAGTATTATTGACAAAAGGTAGTAGCTGTCATGTCACATGGAGGTGCTGGCATGAATTCCTTTTGTAAGTGGTAATTACTTTCTTCTCCTCATTTACCACCATTTACATGTGTAAATGGAAAAACAAACACCCCCTTAGCAAACTAAACAGGTTCAAAGGGTTTGCTTTCCTAGAGTTGATGTCAGTTTTTTTTTTTTTTTTTTTAACACACGCACACACACTCCACACACACGCTTACACACCCCACACACGCATGCCGTGGGATTTCACCATTTGTGGGTACTCGAACCCTTGACCCGGTGTTGAAACTCCCGGGAGTCTACCACCCGGGTAAGAGTAAGGGCCCAAACGTTGATGTCGGTTTGCCTCCCACATATGTCATGTTTATGCTTTCCCTTGCATTCTCCTAGTTTACTTTCGATCCAAACAGGCCATAAAGCTAAGGTTTCCATTGCTCAATCCTTTTTAGGATTGTGTCCAATGCAACCAATTCACGAGCGGATTCTTTAGCCAAAGAAGGCACTTTATATCTGCCCTCTATACTAGTGCTTCTTATCCATTACTTTAATAGATAGCAATTCCTTCTTTTTTTTTCTTCTTCTTCCTCATAAAATTCAAGTATCCTGCTTCTTTTCTCATACAACCCTTGGGTTCATTCCAGTATCTGGTGGGTGGTCTTCGTTACAACATTGAGGTCTTGGGTTGAGCTCAACTCACTCGCCAAACAGAAAAAGAACACAAAAGTCAATCTATCATTTCTTATGAATCAATCAAACATTAAGGAATAGGGATTTGTCACTAACAACATACGCTCGTTAAGCAACTTAAAATATTTAAACAATTTATTTGAGTAAAAAGTTCCTTTAATGAAATTTTGTGAAAGGTATTCTTTATCTAAATCAAAAGAACTTTGTAGTGGTTATAATCAACCATGTATTTCTAAGCACTTTTTCTCCTTTAGTGATCAGGACGACTATGAGGTTGTTCGCAAAGTTGGGAGGGGGAAATACAGTGAGGTCTTTGAAGGCATAAACACATCCAGTTCCGAACGGTGCATCATAAAGATTCTCAAGCCTGTGAAGAAAAAGAAGGTTGTCTTTACACCTGCTATCTGCAATGCATGCCATTTGTAGAAGTCTTATATCTTTTAATTTGTGTTAGTCACTTAGTCTCTTGTAGCGCTGATTTACTGCAATTGCACACATCATATTTCAGGATGTATTTCTTGGCTTTATAAAAAATTAACGACTAATTTCTCAGCATATCTTGGCCGCTCTTTTGCTAGTGTAGAAAGTTGTCCAAGTTATTACATTGTTTTGAGACCTCGTTATGGACCTCTCCCAGAACAAATATTCATTCTATGTTGTTATTTGTATCTATGTACTTATTTTCGTGATCTCTATTTCTCCAGGATATTCCATCCCTGTTTTATCGCAAAACTAAAGTTATCAATCTATAATTATGTTCAATGAGGCCAGATCCTCTACTAGTTGTTGTAGAATAGACACGTCTACAAGTTCTGTGTGGGGTTCACCAAGTGTTTTTGTGGCAGCCAACCTGTCCAGAAGTGTGACCCTGCCAATGAAAGTTGGACCCCTAAAATTTCCAATCCAACCATCGTGTGGGCCACCATGTGAATTTGGGTGTTTTTGGATGGTTATCCATTGTTTTATGTGTGACCACCTAATGAACTTATTGGCCTGATTTTTTGGGCATGCCATCATCATTGTGGGGCTCTCGCAATGCACGGGCTGGATGGCATATACACAACATGGTGGGCTCCACCATAGAAAGCAATGGACAACCATCCAAAAACCTACAAATTCACGTGGTGGCTGACATGATGGTTGGATCATCTCCTTTTTTGGTGTGTCCAACTTTCATGGTGGGGCAACCCTTCTCGACAGGTTGGTTGTTACACACAGCCCCCAATGAGCCCATGCGTGTGTAGCACTTGTAGAATAAGCTTATTCTACAGTGACTTGCAGGGAACATGACTCATATTAAATTTGCTAGCATGCATTTATATTTCGCTGAAAAATCACATGTATACTTTCTTTTGAAAAAGACCTTTTTTCTTTTTTCTTTTTTCTTTCTCCTGGTTTAGGGATCCTTTTTTTGTGGTTGAAAATATCCTTTTATTCATTTACTATCCACAATGCATGTAATTTTGATCTTTTGAGGACTTTCCAGGTTTGTTAGGTAGTGGCATGGTCAATGAGATCTATCCTCTCGATTTTGCAGGCCCTACAAAAGGATGGTCCATAATAACCCAAAAAATCACATTGAATGTATGAACCCAAGTGGCCACTTTTTGAACATCTAATGGAAGGTTAAATGGCAAATAGTCAAATGTCCAAATTCAAGAAACAAATGTCCACTAATCACATGCCATTTTTTCTAATTGATCTCATTTTCAGGCCATGTTCATCTATGCTGAGTGAGTCTTTGGCTGTTGGATTTAGTTACAAGTATGCTAGGTATATCGTGGCTAGGTGCATGGGTGTGAGTCATACTCTGCTAGTGTATCCAAATACTATGAATGTTAATTTCAACGGCCCACATGCATCTTTAAGCACGAAACATGAATGTCTCATGTGTGAATATGTGGTGGGCCCAACATGTATGAAGAATTGGTCAATAAAATAATATAGGCCATGATCAATGTTTTAAGTGTTAGTATCGCTCCTTTGAGAATGGAAAATATTGTGGGATATTTCAGGAAGTACCATAGGTATTGCGTAAAGTATCTCATTCTGAGGGAAGCATTGGGAAAACTTGGAAAATGAAGTTTTTTTTTATAGTGAAACTCAAGGAGATGTTAAAAGAGACTTATGATTACACAGAACTCAAAACATTCATCAACATAATCATCTAAGCCCTATCTCAACTAATTGGGGTTGGTCTAGAACTTGAAACATTACAAAAACAAATAAAAATTCATATTAGTTTTTTCATGATTAGGAGACAACCATGCTTTATCTCCATAAATGTAGTTACCAAACTAATCTCATATATTTCATCTCATACAATACAAGCAATAAAACACAAACAATACAAATGAAAAATAGCAATAATAATAATAATAAATATAAATAAAATAAAATAAAATAAAATAAAAATAAAAAGAACCTGGTCTCAGATCTGCATGAAGTTACGAGGTGGCTTGAAGCCATTATCTTATACCTATTGGGGAGTCATAATATTTCTGCTCCACTTAACTACAATATTGTGTCCAATTCATGGGGTTATGTGACCAGGCCATGTATACTTGAATATATCGATGGTACTCATTCTCAGCAATGTGCAATAGTATGCCAATTGATGGATACTGAGCAGTTACTGCAACTGTTAAAGTTGTTCCTGTGCCACTGCCACTAGTTGCAGCCATGGCTATGGCTAGACACGTCCATACCCATATCCATATCCATATCCTAGATACATATAGCCATACCACAGTCCATATCCATAGGGTTACCATCAGTATGGTAACTAATAGCTATATCCATAGCTGGGTGACTATGAATGAGTGTTGTAGCTTTGGAGTAGCTCATCATAGCCATACAAGCCATATCAATAAGGTGGCATGCAGGGTTGGAGCCAGGCACTTTTTCGGGTTTGGGTTTGAACTTGTTGTGCCATGCTCATGTCATGCTTGGGCATCGATCCTTAAAAGTGTCGGAACAGACCAAGCCTAGCCTTGCCTGGCTCAAACCCAGCCCATTGCCACCCCTATTAGTGACACTGACAGAGTTACTGATATTTGGTTTGTCTTCATGTTGCCTTAACCTGCGCCCTAGTGCCTGAGGTTACCCATGTCCATAAGGTCTTGAAGTGATGCTTGATGCTTTTTTAGTTTTCCTTTGGTTCCAGGCTTTGCATCAGCTCTAAAAATTTCAGTAAGCGCAACTGCCTAAGAACCGTCCATACAAATAGTGTGGAATATTTAATTATGCATTTATATTCAAGACTCAAGGGAGTATACAAATAAACTGATTTAGTGATTATGTAGCATAATATATATAAAGGGTGAGAAAATAAAACTGATCATGATGTAATCATTGTAATGACACTTAAGAGGGAGGAGCAAGGTATTCCGTATCAGTTATGGTGGCTGTAACGTTCCTACCATTACCGATACGGGAATCGGCCTTAAAGGCCGATACGGGGACGTAACGACCCCCGTAATGGTTGAAAATTTTCTTTTCCTCGAAAAATTTTGAAAAAATATCTAGAAAATCCAGAATAATGTAAATATTTCAAATATGTATTCATTTTTTGTTTTGAACATGTTTATGGTAGTGTAACGGTCCACTCTTTGGTGAGAGTGTTGTATCAGGTTGTTTAGTGAATTTGTGAACATGATTATGTCTCTAATATTTACACATCACAATCAAGCATTATGACTAGAAATCATTAAAAAACCATAAGTGCTACTTTTTCAATTTTTTGGAAAAAAATTTTCGGAGCTTCTATTCACTCAAATTACTTTAATCTACGGTTTTAATCTTAAAAAACTATTGTAAGAGTGGTCGGAATCTGTTGTAAAATGATGTAGGAGAGTTTCTGGAATGAGAAAAGTGAAAAAATGAGGAGAACAATGAATTTCAATAGAAAAAAAGTTGTGGTTTTTTACTATTACGGGGGTAATGGTTGTTATGCCCCATAACGACATTTACGGCCATTAACAGCTGCTACGGTCCCAAAAAACCAACCGCCCCATTTCACCCCCGTATCGTGTAATAGTCATGGCCATTACTTATACGTATCGGCCTTTACGGGTGTATCGTAACAGATATGGAACACCTTGGGGAGGAGCAGGAGTGGCACCTGTTGTGAAGGTTCCTACCGATGTTATAAGTATCGACCATATCAGCGGATATATCCCACGATATATCTTGTATCCCACATATGGGATATAAAACACACAAGTAAAAGGATATATCCCACATGTTTGATCCCGTGAGTATTTTTGATTTTCAATCCTTTTTTTTTTGTAAATCATGTTAAATCAGTGTCAATTTGTTACAAATCCATGATTTTTCATGTTTTGCATGATAAAACATGAAAAATTATGGATTGGGAGCTTCAATTTCGAGATTTGGAGGAGGTGGGCCGAGTTGTAGAAAATTGAAAAAAAAATCAAAATTTCCCAATTTCTCGCAAATGGGTTGCAATCTATGTCTGAACATAAAATCAAACATATATGCAACTTGATCTAGTGATTCTTCTTTTGCTTTTGAATGTATTGCTTGTGTTTCCACACATCTTTTTTACATTTATAAATTATATGAATAGACCTTGAATATACTTGCATCAATTCAGTTAAACAACGGATAGATTAAGACCCCATACAAAGAAAACCTATTATGTGCACTTATTTTTGTAATGTTTTGATTTGTAAGTGTGTATTGATGTCTTTTTTAATAATCACTGAAGTTACATTGAAAAATTTGACCAATTTCCCAATGTTTCCCGATGTTTCCAACAGCAACGATACATTACGTGATACAACTGATATATCCCATGCGATAACCAATACGTATCCATATCCCAAGGGTGTGATACGTAACGTGATACCGATATTTTGAACACTGGTTCATACTACCAAGGGATCCACTGAGTCACATTTTGGGCATTTTGCAGGTTTCCTTATTTATTTATTTATGAGCTGCATTTTTTGCCTTCGTCATGTTATTCATTCTGTTACACATTGAGGAAAATGGTGCAAGCCCCTAGGAAACATAAACACCATAAAGTAGTCAAATAGGGCAACGAAGAAGATTCTGATCTCTTTCATTAATCAGGAAGCGTTCTGCAGCCTTCCCAAAGAGATGCCCACAAAATGTAGTGGAAGATGACATCTGCCTTGAAAATGGGCTATGAATTAACAGATGAGCTATTTGCATGCAACTGGGGAAAGGGGGAGTCAACCGGTAGATTGGTTGGTCGCATGCAGCGTAGTGACTTTAAGCATTTATAACTTGGTGTGCATGTGAAACGCTGCTTGTTTTGCCTCTTCCTGTGGAACCTTTGAGAACTTATCCATGTAAATCTTTTGCTTATTAATTTTGTTCAGAAGCTCATGGTGTAAAGTATAATATCTATATTGGCTGTGTGCAGATAAAGAGGGAGATAAAAATTCTTCAGAACCTTTGTGGAGGCCCAAATATTGTGAAGCTGCTTGATATTGTTAGAGATCAGCACTCAAAAACTCCTAGCCTTATCTTTGAATATGTGAACAGTACAGACTTCAAAATTCTGTACCCAACTCTGACGGATTATGATATACGCTACTACATTTATGAACTTCTCAAGGTCCCTTTTTTCCTTGACTTGTCCTGGACCATCTTTTATTTTATTTTATGTTTTCATTTGGAGGATTATGAATCTGAAGGCTTTGCAGAACAAGCGTGCTTCTTCTTCTTCTTCTTCTTACTCTTCTTCTTTTTTCTGAAGTGCAGTGAAAGTGATATAAACAACAAGAAACAAGGGAATAAGAAATTTACAGAATACAATTAATGAGCAAAGAGGAGAGATGTTCCTCTTCTCTTTCTTTGATAGGCATTGAAGAAATTAAGTACAGAAATAAAACACAGTATCCATCAAAATATTGGATAAGAAGAACCAAAACAAAGCATAGGATGCTCAACTTACAAAGCAAGAAGGGGGAAACTCCTCATAAAACCCTACATGGGAGAAATAACTTAAGCCGAGATGTACTGTGGTCTATAGGTGGTTCATTACTTGCTTCTGGCGTCATTAATGGTGCCCTTGTATTAATGTCTGTAGTTGCACAAATCTTCTATCTTGGTGTTGCTTCCACTTTGCTTCATGTTATTGCTTCCTAGGATTTTACTAACATTTCAAAACAGACGCTTACCCATTTTGGTAACCAATTCCGTGTCCAACTATGCATGGGACTACCTTCAGCACCCTGGTCAATTCTTTGCAGTTCGAATCCCTTATTCAAAATTTGCAAACTTCACCACCGTCCAAAAATATGGTCAAGGCACTGATATTAGATAGTTTTGTGTAACCCAGTTCCATCTCAATTCCGTGCTACTAGCAATTATTTTTACTTCTGTCACTGTTTGGTATTTTGCAGAGTCTATCCTGGCATTCGCTTAATGTAGGTTCGTGAATTGATGATAGTCTGCACTACAGGGAACCTTATTTTAGACATCTATAGAATTTTGTTTTGAAACTATTTCAATTTAACTGGTCTAATCTTGTTACAATTGCAGGCATTGGATTATTGCCATTCACAAGGAATAATGCATCGAGATGTCAAGCCTCACAATGTTATGATAGATCACGAGCTGCGGAAACTTCGCTTAATTGATTGGGGACTTGCTGAGTTCTACCACCCCGGTAAGGAGTACAATGTTCGCGTAGCTTCAAGGTAATGTAAGCAACTCACATGTGGTTGTACCTAATACCTTCACACTTGCCTTCATACTTGTGTCCTTTTTTGTAGACATGACTTTATTTAACTTCCTGGTTTGTTACATGATTTTTATTTTTATGTTGACATTGTTTTTGGTTTGTGAAACCATGAGTAAGAATGCCTTTGACCATTCAAAGTCATTTGAATAGCTTCTGTTTATTGTGAAGTTGGATACTTGAGCCCAGAAGCTACCACAATATTGTATACTACTTGTCAACTGAGGTGTTTTTGAAAGGTCAAAGCAAGATGAAAATGGCTAACACTTTAAATAGGGCTAGGGCACTTTTACCATATTACAGCTCCTAAGTGCATATGGTGTAACGTCTTTTTTGACTTGGATGCCAAACTAAAGAATGTATGCCCCTTTATATAGATAGAAGCCTTAGATTATGTTCTCCAACCATCTGATGTGGGACTAAACAACAAGATGATGAGAACTGATAAAATGGTTTTGAACATTGGTATCATATTTGTATTGCCTGATACAATATGCAATACGGCAACGAAATGCCCCCCTAAAAAAATGGTCCAGATTGGTTTTTATGGGGCCAATACACCCAATGTTATCAGTATCAATATTGATGGATGTGTCACATCCTTGGGACATGGAAACATAATGGTTATTTCATGGGAAATATCAGATGTATCGCATAATGTTTCACTGTTTTTGGGAAACATTAGGAAATTGGTCGAATTTTTCAATGAAACTTTGGGGGACGTTAAAAAAGACATCATTACACTGAGAAATCAAAAGATTACAAAACAAAAATAAAAATGCTCATGATAAGTTTCCTTTGTATAGGGTCCTAGACTATGCCTTGTCTAATAAAGTGATGCAATTATATTCAAAATCAACTAATATAATTTATAAATCATATAAGACATGTATGAAAACACAATCAATTAATTATTTTTAAAAATTACACACGTGGCATACAAGCAATTGGAATTAAATTGTCCATATTATGTATCATAACCCCAGAAGTTAGGTTTATTTGCTCATCTGACGATGAGATTGGTGGACATTTCTTGGACAATTAAGAATAAAAAATATCCAATGGTCCTATTTTCAATAAACAAGTGTCCAGAAATCAAATGTCAGGATTGTTCAAACAATCTGATTTTGGGACTGTGACTTAGCAACAATGGATCCACTATTTAATTGGTTTAATTTTAGTTAATATATGACATGTATACAATTTCTAAGTGTATGCATATAAGGGTTATACATGCATCGTATGCGTCGTACACGTACAAATTATGCATATCTTTAAATAGAGAATAGGGATATGGCGGCTTAGGTGGGCCCCACTACGATCTTTATTTGAAATCCACTCCCACCACCAAGTGTGTCATCCCATGTTAGGCCCAGGGCTAAAAAAATCAGCCCAATCCATGTTTCTGGTGGACCACATGATTGGAAATAGTGTACAAACAATGCTCTCCCTCCAAATTATTTCCCTTGGTGACCCACCTGAATCATAGATGGGCCTTTTTTTTGGGTATTATGCCTAAAATTTATTATGGCAGCTAATAGTTGGTGTTGATTCATATAATCATCATGGTGGGCCTTGTAAAATTCAAGGGTGGATGTCTCTCTACCAATTGTTTTCTTTGGCGTGGCCCACCTGAATCACAAATTAGCTCGATTGTTTTGTCCTGGACCAAATGTGGGATTACACATATAATGGTCGGAGTGGATCTCACATACATATCAAGATGGCCCCCATAAAAAATCAAGGGATCAATCAAATTTTCTTTTTACATTAAATAAATTGGCTCAAATCAAGGATACCTTCCATTCAATTTTTTTTTTTTGGGATCTACCATGATGTGGTATGTGAAATCCACTCTGACCATTAGATGTGTAATCTCACCAAGGTATTCCGTAACAGTAACGGTGGCCATAACGACCACCACTGTTACCTTTACGATACAAGTTGTAACGATTGTTACGGCTCCTGTGATAACGGTGTCTTTTTTTTTTTTGAAAAAAAAAATAATTATGAAGAACCTATATGGGCTCCCTAATAGGCCGTTATGACTGTTACAGGGGTTGCAATGGCCTTTATGGGTCATTTTTTCTGTAATGGCCGTTACAGCCCGTATGATCCTGTAACGTATAATGGCTGCCACCGTTACCTTTACGACACACCATGAATCTCACTATCTCACTTTAGGCACAAGGCAAAAAATTTAGGCCGACTTGTGATTCATGTGGGCCACACTAAAGGCAACAGTTGGTAAAAAGACATCCCCCCTTGATTTTTATAGGGCCCATTGTGATGATTCATGATTCTATAAAATCCACTCCAACGATTAGATGCCACAACAAAATTTTTAAATGGCTTTATGCCTAGGAGTGGCAATGGGCCAAGCCAAGCCTAAGGCCGGCCCTTCAAGGAATGGAGTTGAATGATGAAATTGACCCAATCCCTTTGGTACCAAGTGACATTCCCCTCTTAACTGTAATCCCATGCCGGCCTAAGAGATGGACCCCAATATCTCAACCATTTGATATCAATCAAGTACAATAAACCACTTTTAATGATTAAAACAAAAGACAACAATTCAAAACCTTTGATTAAACATCCAAAGCCTTTTAAGCGGTGAGCTCAGCTAGAAACGAATTGATGGACAGTTTGATCGCTGAGATGTAAGCCACTAAGAAGTTCCCGGGTGAAGCAGTGGATCCCTTGTTGGAGCATGTGAGCTTCTATTGCATCCTAATGAATGTCCTCAACCACAACTGTTGTCAGCCACTAATACAACACTGCAGGGTAAGCCAAAGCACAAAACCTTGAAGTCTCAGCATGACCTCAAGTCTAAGGACTAGTTAAAGCTAATACATGATCAAGTCAATCTGATTTGGACATGATGGGTTCTCCGGATTAGAGACTTGATGTGATCCTCCAAATCTTCAATGCAAGTGTCTAGTCAGCCTAAACAAAAACCTGCATGTCTTGAACACTCAAATTCCCATGTGGGGTAGTGCTAAGGCACCAGGAGCCCAATAGTGTACACTTTGCATCCCAACTCTTCACTGGTTCTTACATGTAGGATGACTGTATGCCAGTTCACGGATTGCCCAATTCCTATGGTAATGGAATTTAAGGTACTGAGATCCATGAAAAAACAACTCTCCCTTGGCCGGTGGTTGTTATGTCTAAACTCAACTTCCTCCAGGACAACTTGGAGCCCCTAGCTGTAACCCATAAAACCATAGTTAAAGTTTCCCATACATTAATTATGGCATTCAAGGTATTTACCAAGCTCCAATGGTCATTAAGGTCCATGATCATAGCTATCATTGGCTTTTCGAGGCACAAAACACCATAATGCAGGGGCATTTTCACACTGGGCTTGAGTGGGGTCGCTTGTGGGATGTAAGGGCACACTCAGGGTGGGTGCGGCCCACGGAGGAGGTCTCGTGTTCGAGACTCCTTACCAGGGGTGATTAATGTGCATTTCACATCGGGTCGAGTGAGGTAGCTCGTGGGATGCGGGGACACACTCGGGGTGGGCGGCCCATGTGATTTGGGGCCCACGAAAGGGGTTCGGCCGAGGTCCTAACCCATGAGATGTGGGGCCTGGGCTATGAGATAAAGGGATTAATTCGCCATACTCTAACAGTTCGAGCTTTTAGAGCAAGTGTTTAATTGTCCTGCATCACACCAACAATGATCAGGTTCTCTAATTTGTTGCTTATAAGCAAAGGTTTCTGTTGGTTAATGTAGAAAATGTACTTGTTTGCAGGAGTTTAACGATTTCATTGCTTGTTACCCAGATACTTCAAAGGCCCTGAACTCCTTGTTGATTTACAAGATTATGACTACTCATTGGACCTTTGGAGCCTTGGTTGTATGTTTGCAGGAATGGTGAGTGTCTTCCCTATCAGAAAGTCTACGTATAATGGATTCCAGTCTCTTGAATTACCAGTTTTTTCTTTCCTTTGTGCTAATTTACCACCTTCGCATTGCTTAAGATTGTGGCATGTGTGCTTTATTATTCTTTTGCAGATTTTTCGCAAGGAGCCTTTCTTTTACGGCCATGACAACCATGATCAGCTCGTTAAAATTGCCAAGGTGAGTATCAGTTTTGGTATATTCATATGGTCTTGCAGGCCGTCTGCTTTTGTTGATGTGTTCCTTTGATCTTTCATAATGACATCAGCCTTTACTGGATTAGCACTTTTTTCCAATATATTTCTTACATGTACAATGCTTTCTGTTTTCTTGCATATTGAGATTTGGAACCAAATCTCAATATGCATTGCTTACTGTTTTCTTGCATACATTTCTTTGGTTGACTGTTTAGGTACTGAGAGTTGCATGCTGGTGATATTAACTATTGCACTTGAATTTTCACCATTTAGTGGGAGATCAAAGGAAGTATTTGAAAGGATTATAACTTCTAGAACAAGCTTTTCACAAACAGGATGAATAATAAATCCATGTGTTTGCTTCACTCATAAAAAGCTGGATTAGTGCCAATCTGTGTCTCCAAATAGTGGAATTGAGGGGCAAAAATGAGCATGACACTGAGAACCCACCCACAATTAAATAACGTTGCTGCAGACAGTGGACATGGAATGATATTCTCATAATCTGTGCTAGACTTGACATGGTTACTTCTTGTTGCTCTTCAAAGATACGATAAAGGCACGCATCAATACTAATGAGGAGATTAGTTGGAGGAATCTTCTATCAGGGCGCCAGTCCCACTCTTGCTCCCTATGTTTTCACCCTTGCTACTATCTTGAAACAGACTTTACTGCTCTAGCATCCAATCTTGCTTCCTCTCACACTTTGCAACTAATATAAAGAACCAGTAAACATACAGTAGCTTGAGATCACCCCCTGGGTGTTACTACTCCAACCAAATCAGAGTCAGCCCAAGGCTCCAAGCAGTTCTTTTATAAGACACTTCCAATGATACATGAGGAAACTGCTATCTAAGTTATTGTACAGGTATTAAACACTCAGGTGACCCTGCATATGAGGCTTCTGAGGAGCAGCCATATATAGCCAGCACCAAATGTGCATGCAAAGTCAGCAGTAGACTGCCAATTGGCAGTGAGATAGCCTACCAATAGGTTATCTATAGCAGGTGGGGTTGGAAACAGTTTGGGCATATCTGCACTTTACATGTGAATCGAGTGAAGTTACTGTCAACTCTTCTGATGTCTGGGAGATGAACCTGGTCACTTAGATACACACTTGCTCTGCCAACGTGATATATAGCCCCTCCCCAGGCCAAGGAAAGAGTGAAGCTTCCACACGTAGAAAATTGAAGAATTTGAATTTAGTTAAAAGGAATTAACTGCATACCATCTTGAAGACTCAAATCCTCCATCTAATTGCCCCAAGCTTGATAATTAGGCCCAATTAATGGACTGTGGAATAGTTCCAACAGTCTTCTAGTATGAAACTAGAGCCCATGCAAAGCATGCCCATGTTTGAAGAGAAAACATCAAATTTTCATTAAAAATCAAATGTATGGTCATGGGATGGTCATGGGTCCACTTGTATGGCTTTGCAACCCTTTATATAGGTTAAACTTGATCAATGCCCTACAAAAGAGTGAAATAAGGCCCTCGTCATTAGCGAGTTGGATAAAGATGTGGCTGATTAGGGCGATTGTAAAGAAGAAGAATATCAACCCGAAATTGCTGCGAGTGATGAAGAAGACAAAGTTGAGACCGTGTTACTTGCAATTGTTATACACGCCTTAGGCCAGACTATAAGAAGTGATGATTGGCACAAGAATTCAATTTTTCACGCTTATGCGAAGTGTGGTGACAAAAACTGCAAGGTGATCATTGATAGTGGTAATTGCACCAATATGGTCTCTGCTAGCACCGTAGATCGCTTAGGTTTGATAGTCGTTTCTCACAAGCCCTATCGAGTTTTATGAGTTGATGTATCTTCAATTCTGGTTTCTCAGCGTTGTCCCATTCCCATCCATTTTGGTTCTTACACGAACAAGCTGTGGTGTGATGTTTTCCCTATGGATATAGGCCATGTTATTTTGGGCAGACCTTGGTTATATGATCACCATGTGAGATGTGACACTATTTGGTCGCTCGAATACATGTTCATTTATACATGAGAGTAAAAAGATAAAGTTGAATCCTTTCCTACCTAAAAACACCCTGGAAAAGGAGGACGTCAAGAAACGTGATCTTGAAGATGTGAGAAAATTTTAGCTTGAGTCTCCCCCTATAATAAATGCCAAAGAGTCTGAAAGGGAGACTAAATCTGATTTAACAGTGTATGTCCACGTGGCAAGTGAGGACACACCTAAGGTTAGTGTGGAGGTGCCACATGAGGTTACACCCATAGGTAGTGTAGAGTTACCACTTGAGGTCCTGAGGTGAGTCCAATATTGGGGGAGTATAGTGATGTTATCCTAGAGGACAAACCGGATAAGCTTACACTCGTGCAGAACATTCAACATGCTCTAGATTTTGTCCCTGAGTTGACTCTACCAAACCTTCCTCATGATCAAATGAGTCTCGTGGAGGAAGAAAATATGGAAAGGTAAGTCAATGAGCAGGAAGCCCATGGATCTTATT
This sequence comes from Magnolia sinica, assembly GCF_029962835.1. Lineage (NCBI taxonomy): Eukaryota > Viridiplantae > Streptophyta > Magnoliopsida > Magnoliales > Magnoliaceae > Magnolia > Magnolia sinica. The sequence continues at coordinate 30,977,062 of NC_080583.1, forward strand.
CCCGTGTTAGTCTCACATAGTTCGTCAGTCCGCAAATGCATTTACACGTCACATCCATGACTCACATGTTGAAATTAGAAAACAAATTAGTATGAGCAATGAAACGTACAAGATATTTGCTGACTCTCATCACAGGTTTAGAAAGTTTCTAGTAGGTGGCTATGTGATGGTTCATATAAGGCTCGAATGGTTTCTACAAGGGATTGTTAAGAAACTACAAGCCTGTAGTGTAGAACCTTATAAGATACTGTATAATTTTGAACACAATGTGTATGTTGTAGATCTTCCACCTGACATAGGTATTAAATCTATATTCAGTGTGGAAGATCTCATGTCTTTTAAGGGTCCAACATCTACACCTACTAGCCTTTATTCAAACCATCACCTTGATCTTGATGATATCTCTCCCGACCTGTCCTATGACCCTTGGCCTATACCTTACTATTCTTCCTAATATTAACCTCTTTTGCCATACATACCTACCAAGAGAGAAAAGATAGAGGATATCTGGGATGAGCGAATGGTTTCCACATGACATGGAGGTTAACAGGAGTACCTCGTCAAGTTGGAAGGTATGCCAAAGTCAGACAATATGTGGATCACAAAGGCCGAGCTTTAGCGACAGGACCTTGATCTTCTCGAGTGTCACCGTAGCTTTATTTCGCTAGAGGCGAAATTTCCTTAGCTGTGAAGAATTGATGAGGACATCCGAGCATCGTACCAGAGGTGGGTTGAGCCAGTCTGCTTATGGCTAGATGACCATTACATGGGACCCACTTGGCCCAATTCACATTTCTAGCCACGTTGAAGACCCCACATGCATGTCCGTGTATCTTTGAGGATCTCACTCGATTCAACGGTCCTAAGAAACCCTAAATCCTAAATCCCTCAAATCCAAAATATGAAATCCTAACCCGAAACCTCCTCTAACCTCAACTCCAATGTTCCAGACTTTAATTCCTCTGAGCCTAGATACCCCAAACTTATTTCCCACATTCCCTAGCCTTTAAACATGCCTAACACGTCAAAACTCTTACAAGACAACATGATTTCTATTGAATTCAGATTTAACCCTATGCTAGGATGGGGGTTCTGTCTCCCATAGGTTCTGGTTAATTGGTAGTTTATGAGATTTGCATTGTAGGATTGTCATAGGCTTGAATTTGGACATGTCCTGAATATGAAAATTCTGAATTTATGGTAAATTAGCTTTATTTTGCCGTTCCATTGCTCTAATTAATGTCTTTTAATTTCATGGCATCATATTAGGTTAGATCATTCCGTCCTGCATCACAATTGGTATATAGAGCCATCTGATTGGATTTTGTGAGTCTCACAGTTGAATTGGGTGCCTATTTTAGGCATTAATCTTCATCCTGTGCATGTGGGCCCACTTGTGAACCTCCTAGGCTAGAAGTGCAATGTGCTGTCTGGTTCTGTGTTACGCATGTAGAAATGACTCTGTATTTTCTGCTTAAGAGCAGTAGAGTACAGATATGAATCATCTTCTACACTGATAATAATCTTGTCCACAGAAACCAATAGAATGATTGTTGCACTCTTTGTATGGGTCAGACAATAGAAGAGTTTGTTTCACTCTACTGAAAGTCAGTAGAAAACGTTGGCTTACTGAATTTTTGAAACCAGGTACCTTTTTGGAGACCATAAAGAGTCATCTGAAAGATACATAACATGGAATAAGACACCAATAACCAAGAAGAAACACTTTCTTCTTGTCAAAGTGGTGTCTGCTTGGTTCCTCCATCATTCTTCTTTTTTCGGGCTTTAGTTAATATGATCTGGATGATGGTCATCTTAACTTCTAGAGCCCACGTTCCCTGATACTGTTCCGAGGATACCCCATACCTACAGACTAAGTTCATGCAAATTAAAAATCAAAACCATCATGGGATCTCATTAGTCATTACTTTAGTTCCTGATATATATGTTTTTTTTTTCCAGGTACTCGGGACTGATGAATTAAATGCCTACTTGAATAAATACCGCTTAGAGCTTGATCCTCAGCTTGATGCTCTTGTTGGGAGGTGTGTTTGGCTTAAATTGTGATTGTTGTCCTGAGAGTACAACTAGGTCATCTGCAGGTTAAGAAAGTGTTCTGTCAGGCCATGTAGGATCAACAGTTTCCATGACTGATCTCGCTTCCTGAAAGTTGAAACTGCTACACTATAAAATAACTAGAAAGAGAGCGTGTATTGCTCACCAACATGCTACTCGTCGCAGACATGCATCTGCAAGTGCCAAAGACAAACATCCCATACATGCTAATGTGGCACGTGTGCAGGTCTGTGCGTTACAGGCCATTCGAAGGTTCCATGGTGAATGTCTCCTAACACAGTAATCAGGTTGGTCCACTCAGGTGGGTCACTGTTGTACAAGAAATTGGACGATAAAATAGTATTGGTAATGGTCACGTTCAATGTGCATGTGCCTACCTGATGAGTGAGCTGCCCTGACTCTTAGACCAGGGCACATTCATCCTGGGGCCCGCCTGATGAACAGCTTTGGCTCTTGCGGATGTGCCATGAACGGTTGCCTTGTTTGGCTGTTGCTGAAGAGTGCAAGTAGCATTTGTCTTGTGCACATGTGCGATTGATGGTACATGTAAGATTAGCAGTTTCCAGAGAAGTGCAGCTCAAATCCTGAATGATGAAACAACTTTCATGAAACTCAATAGAAGAATAAAGCACTGCTCCACCATACACTTCTTGTTGACATGCTTGAGTGATCTGCCTGCAGGCACAGCAGGAAACCATGGTCCAAATTTATCAATGCGGATAATCAGCATCTAGTTTCTCCAGAGGTTATTTGTTTGTTTTTTTAGTTCTGGAAAGATGCTTTGATGTTAGCTGTATCTGCATATTTAGTTTCTGTTTCTATCACTACCATTGATTATTTGACTTGATGCAACATGCAGGCCATTGATTTTCTTGATAAGCTTCTTCGTTATGATCATCAAGAGAGGCTGACAGCACGAGAAGCAATGGTAATCTTTTGTCTAGAAGTGGCTCTGGTCTTAGTGATCAGTTCTGATTCTATTGCCCTTTTCTCCTGTAGTTTTCTCATCTAGACTTCTAGTGATGTCGTGATCAACAGAAAGACGTTCTTGAAGTCATTTGGTTTTTGCTTGAATGCCCATGTCTTTTTGGAGCACCAAACACGTCCACTCCTAACTTCTCATTTCTCAAGTGTGTTTTGGCCCAACTTGCTTTTTATGAGGCACAAAATCCTAAGGTTGCGTTTAGATGTTTAGTGAAAAACATATCCCTTTATGGGTAACTGTCCTTGTATCCGATGGGCCTCACTGTGTTGGGGATACCTCCCAAATATGTTCCTAGCCAGCCAATTTTTGGCCTTTTACTGGACTGTTGCAATACTACTTTTGTACTCCATCGAAGGTTTAGGATCTTCCAATCTTGAAGATTTTTGGTGCATCCCCCATTAACAGTGGGCCCATCAGATCAACAGTACATATCACTGACAAACCATGTTCACCACTTGTACAGACTCTGCTTTGGGACTCCAAATTGCCTCCTAGTTTTGTTTCGTGGAACAGTTTTGACAAAATAAGGCAAATTTTTTATTTTACAAATTCAAGGTTGCAAGCCGAGATGAGTGATATGTTGAACTTTGGATATGGTGAAATAAGTGCAGTTGGATACAATTTCCAAAGGTTTTTTTTTTTTTTTTAAAAGAATCAATTCATATTGTATCAGTCTTGAGGAGATTCTGGTCCGGTGCAGCACTAATTCTATACCACTCCACGTGTGCAGGCACACCCCTATTTCTTTCAAGTGAGGGCTGCTGAGAATAGCAGGATGCGTACGCAGTAGCAATAATGGGTCTCCTGGGCAAGTTTGGATTCCTTCTATTTAAATTATAGCTGGGTGGTAATTGCATTATCTCTTGAAAAAAAAAAAAAAAAAAACCCTACAGATGGATGGTGTCATTAATTGGGTAGTTTTATTATGATAAGATGCATGCCTTCTTTCAGTCATAAACAGCTGCAACATAAAAATGGGTTCATACATATAACATGCGTATGATGTGTGGTGCTTTTTACAAACTGCTATATTGGTGTTTGGAAATCTCTAGCTCTCAATCAAAAGTTCATTCCAAATTTCCAATATATGGTTTCAATGACATGACAGGTGTTTTCTATTGCTCAAAAAGTATTAAGAAAATATGCATGCTTTGATTCTGTTCGTGCGACGGAACAATTTAGTTATACCCAATTAGTGCTTTCTAAAAGAACTTTTGGGTCCAATTGGATTGGATTTCTCGGAAAGAGGAGGTACAGATTCCATGTAGGGTCCACAGCCCCATCGTGGTGCTAGCTTCAACAAATGCTTCTCTTTGCAGGAAGAGATCCAGCAATAAGTAACAGAAGTTCGATGTCTTCTTTTTTTTTTCTTTTCCTATGGGTTCTTCTGGCCATAGTGACTTTCAATCGCAGAGCTGGTGCTGAAGTCTTCAATGATAGGTAACCACAAATGATTCTAATCACCAGTACTAGGCCACTCTGACTGGGTACTGCAGGGAAACATCTGTTAGTGATTCTGCGACAGTTCTGCATGATGCTGCTTAAGGGGGCAGGGAAGCCATTATGTTTGTATTTTTCTTCATTTTTTGTTCTTGCAACGAGAACCTGAGGTGGGTGGACTGAAGATGGAACTTGCAATTTTCCTACAACTCCATTTGTTGATGTGGATGTGAGATTTCGCTTCACATCTAATAGGGATAGATTTGCAGCATATGTCATCCTTGATGAGTCCCAGAATACGAACAGTTCGGATCGCCTTTGATTTTATAGGCCAAAAGTTAAACACTGCTCGGATTGCCTGAATAAATGTTGCTTGAGATTTTGGATTCTTAGAGGTGCAAGAGCATCTCATCCACTAATTTTAGAGAACAGGCCTCTTGCTTTACTAACATTTTTACCCAACGAGGTTTGGGCGAATGGTCTTCACCGTAGGTCTGCTCCCTACAGGCAAGGGTTCGATTCCCCTCCTTGGCTTTACCCAATACACATGGTTGTGGGTGATTGCATGTATCCGCGTGGATTAGTCTCACTTCAAAAAGAGGTGGGGACACCCTGTGTCTTCAATATATATATATATATAATATAATATTTTGTTTCTTTTTTGAAATTGAGCAATTCCTCAGGCATTTGAAACCGTTCATATTGATATGGTGTGCATTTGTCGGCAAAATGCCCTATCCTGGGATGATGCTAACCATCCAAACTGGCAACTGTTAAATGCAGGCCACTGGTTCTATTTCACATTTGATCAAATGGTAGGATCATCTGATAGCTTTGTGCATGGCCTGTCCCATGTTGGTATATATAAGAGGTCAGTGACTTAAATTATTGAAAGGTGGGCCCGACATGTGCTGTTACCAGCTTGGTTTGAAAATCAATTGAGTTGCTAACCGTAAAATATTATTCCCACCAGTCTTGAACCCGAGGAAAAATAACAATGCATCGGACAAATTTGCTCCATGCCTTGTTTTTGCCAAAGTCAATAGTAAATAAGGGTTTGATCTGGATCTTTCTCTATTCATGTTATCACAAATGGAGATTTTCATTCTTTTATGCTCTTTTAAGCAGGAAATTGCTGTATGTTTTTTTCCCTTTACTATTGGTTCCTTGGGCAACTCTGGCATCACAGTGAGATTTTCATTCTTTTCCTCTCTTTTAATAAGGAAATTGCTGTTTTTTGTTTTTTCCCTTGATTATTGGTTCCTTAGACAACTCTGACAACACGACGGTGGCTTGTTAGGTTGCAGTACTGTAGGCGAGCTGGTTGTCTGGCAACATATTGGTTGATATAGATTGAGAGACCCATCCCTATCCTGGATAGGCTATCATTGCAAAATCAATGGAATAAACAATCCTAAGCTAGAATATTGTGTTGGGCTTCAATTCAGAAACAATCCTAAGCTAGAATATTGTGTTGGGCTTCAATTCAGACACGTGGCTGCATTTTTAGTGAATAGCTTACTATTATCATTGTGCGTGTGCGAGCATTCACAATTATGATTGAGTATGTGCCGGGCATGCGAACACGAATCACATTTGGCTCGAATCGAACTGAACTGAATACCTTGTGACATCAGGTGCTGAAATAGCTAATTAAGATCAGGTCTATGAACATGACCGGATTGCTCAGACACCAATTGACATGATGGCTTTGTTGTGTTTGTCGAAAAAATAAATATATAGAAAGAAAACTTAAAATATAAGGTCAAGTGTCAATTTTATTAAATTGAATATAAATGTAGTGCAATCGATAAAAAAATATTAAATAAAACAGAAGAAATTACTAACAACAGTTTGAGCAAGTGATAAATCGTGGACGATTAACAATCTTTTAGACCTAAACGGTCATAAGATGGTTGTCAAAACTTAGTCGTGGTTTGGCCAACCGACTATAGTTGAAAGAATCAACAAAGACTTAGAGATTTGGAGGTTCCAACAATGATGTCACAAATGATATTTACTGCAGGGATGCACTAGACATAAATGGAGAGATTAAACTAAAGCTACGCTAAACAATCCAAATTTGCTACAATATGGCACTAGATATGAGTGTAGATGTTAAATTAGGCTAAGCTGAGTTAAGATAGGCGTCCATATGGGACAAGATTTGATAGATAGTGTTGAGCTAAAAAAGAGGTTTACTGTGTTTAGATTGGTGATAGAGCCTTTTCATTCTTTGCTGTTTTTATAGACTTGGGTTAAGTGGTAACCTTGCATATATAGTTCCTTAGTTATTGGGATTGATGATCCAATTGGTTAGCAGCATTGGCTCGATACATCTTTATTTTGAAAAAGAGCTAGTCTGTAAGACTTGTAACCTCGTGAGACCTTCCGTAAACTTCTACTTCGACAACGAAATGTTTCTGGCAGACCAAATCGACAAGTTTTGATCATGACACCATTTTCAGTACCTCAATACTTTGATACTTGTACCCTATCAATCACAAGGGCGCTCCGATTCCAACGTCGCGCGTCACACCCCATTTCCACGCTTAGATTAGAAGTTATAATTTTAGTACAATTCGAGGTAGGCCGCGCAGCGCACGCGACCCTACTTGTGCAAATTTACATATTGTCAAATCAATTAATCCATCACTCATGTCACTCTTTCCCCATTAGTCAAACAAGCCCATGCCTTTCTCATGCAACCCATACCCCTATCTATACTAGCCATTATTCATTCATTCTTTTTATTTTTTCCCATTTTACCCATCTCTTTTCATAATTCCCTATCTACCCAAAAATCTTTACCATAAAAACTCTCTAACTCTCTCTCATTTCTCCCATTTTCTAACAAGAGTAGAGAAAGATTAAGAGAGAAAGAAAAGAAAGAAAGATTAAAGAGAGAAAAGAGAAAAAGATTATGGAGAGATTAAAAGAAAAGAAAGAAAACTTTTGAGAGGATTAAGAAGGATTAAGAGAGTAAGAGTAATTATAGGAGGTTAGGGGTGGAGAGGAGCTTTGTGGACCATCCAAGCCGTCTGATCAACGATCCGGCCCACTCCGACCGTCCATCGTCACTATGAGTGCATGGGAGGGTCAAAGCCCTCCCTCCATTGATTTTCCTATTATGGTTGGCCCACAAGAGTGGTACCCACCTCGATCATGTATAACTTATATGGTGGACCCCATAGTGGCGGGAGACCACCCCGATGGCCGGATCCCTTCCCTTGCTTCTCATTTTTTTCCCTTCTTTGCTCATTTTCCTTTTAAATTCATGGTGTTGTGGGGGCCCACAAGTGGGTCACGCTATTGAAGAGCGTGCCCTGCAGGCTATCACAACATGGACCACCTTATGTGGCCCATCGTGATATTTATTTACTATTTAAATCTATTGATTTATGTAATTACATCTTAATGGTGGAAATATGTCAAAATTGATATGATTTAAAGCTTGTTGGCCCACAATGACCTGGCCAATCTAATGGACGGAGTGGATTTGTTTAGGTGGACCCACTACCTTGCAAACAAAAGAAAGAAAGAGAGAGAAAAGGACAAACGCTGGAGCACATCCACTGGACGTTGCTGCCCAGCGTCGCTGTTAATGCAGCCCCTTGGTGGGTGTTGGGAGGAGGTCCACTCATAGGACCCACCATGATGTATATGTTTCATTCAGCCGTCCATTCGATTTCTCTTCTCATTTTAGGCGTTGAACCCAAAAAATTAGATGATCCACCAATCAGGTGGACCACACCAGAGGCGACGGTGGGGATGGGAGCACCCCCTCACGTCAGCCATGCATGCATGGGGTGGGGGAGTCCCAGCCGTAGACCTTACCTTGATGTGTATATGTTAGATCCATGCCGTCCACATTTTTCTATATATCATTTTAGGCTATAGACCGAAAAATGAGACAGATCTTAGTCCCGAGTGGACTGTACTAAGGGAAACAAATCCCATTGTTGAAACTTTGTAAGGCCCACTGTTATATGGGTGTGTGATGAAAACCTATTCAATCCTGGACTCCTTTGGTCCAAGGAGAGTTGAACGACAAGATGGATGGAGTGGATCATCCACTTGTGGATCCCACTCAGCATTAAACACACACACACGAAAAAAAAAGAGAGAGAAAAAGAGAAAAGAAAAGAAAGTGATGTTGGCCGTTACTACCCAGCCATGTGAGGGGCGGAAGCCTCCTTAGGCTGGCCCCACTCGTGGACCCCACTATGACGTATATGTTTAATCCACTCCGTCCACCATCTCTTCCATATTATTTTAGGCCATGGGCCAAATTATGAGGTAAATCTGAATCTAGAGTGGGCCGTACTGAGAGAAACAATGCCCATCTGTTAAGACCTTCTAGGGCCCGCTGTGGAGTCTCTGATCATCAAAACCAGTCATAGTCAGTCTATTATTCCTCATTCGACTTGGCCAAGACGGTGGACGGAGTAGATCATCAACTTCGGGGCCATCTTGATAGTGTATCATATATATATATATATATATATATATATATATATATATATAGGGAAAAGGTACTATGGGAACTTCCCATAGTACTATGCGGTCGAGCTCATGGGAACTTCCCATGAGGTCGAGCTGTGTGGGCCCCACCATGATGCTTGTAAAAAATCTACCCCATCAGTCAGATGCACCATTCCATGATGGGCCTAGGTTTCAAAAATTAAGTCAATCCGTGACTTCTGTGGGCCACACCACATACAGAAGTTGAGAGGGGCTACCCTCCATTAAAAAATTCATAATCATTTTTTGGACCCACCGAGATGTGATTTGCAAATCCAGCCCATCCATTATGTGTGTCCCACTTGGATGAGGGTTAAGACCAAGTTTAAGATGCATCCAAATTTCAGGTGGGCCCCACCAAGTGCTTTTATATGTTTTAGGCATGTCTTCACATTCTTTTAGATGGTATGGCCCACTGAGTTCTGTATATGGCTGATTTTGGGGATATCCCATAATTTAAAGGGGACCCATCAAATGCACGGTATTGATGGTCGACAAGCATCACAGTGGGGCCCACACAGCTCGACCTCATGGGAAGTTCCCATGAGCACGACCGCATAGTACCTTTCCCCGTATATGTGCGTGTGTGAGATACTTAAAAAAAAAAAAAAAAAAAGGCCATGCACGGGGGCTACCAAAGTTGGGTCTCACAAGTGGGACCCATCTTGATGTATATATTTAATATGAGCCATCCACTAACTTTTCCAAATCATTTTAGGCCATGGGCTAAAATATAAGTTAGATTCGAGATTCGAGTAGACCACACAGAGGGAAATAATTCTTATATGTTAAAACCTTTCAAGGCCCACCATGGGTCGTTGTTTATCTAAACGAGTCCTGGTTAGAGCCTATTAGCTCCTTTTCGAGCTGTTTTGTGCAATGAGAAGGGAGTAGATTATCTAAGTGAGGCCACTTTGATTATGTGACCAAAACATATATATATATATATATATATATATATATATATATATATATATATATATATATATATGTGTGTGTGTGTGTGTGTGTGTGTGTGTGTGTGTGTGTGTCACGTTTTTCAACGTTGGATGTTAAATTTGAAAAATATACTATTCGGATAATAGCTTCTAATGAAAAAGGAAACCGACGACGCCGGTGGAGCATCTTACTCGCCCACCAAGAAAGAGGTCAAGCATTCGATTGCGTGGTGTGACCTTAGTGGTGTGTTGCCGTTAGATCCACCATGATGAATGTGTTATATCCAGACCGTCCATCCATTGCCAAGTTTATTTTAAGGCACAATCATAAAAATATGGCAGATCGAAAGCTCAAGTGGACCACATCACAGGAAGCATTGGGGATTGAATACTTATCATTGAAAATTGTAGGGCCGGATCCTTACTCTTGTTCCGGTGGTAAACTCTCAGGAGTTTCAACACCCGATCAAGGGTTCGAGTATCCATAGGTGGTGAAATTCCACCGAAGTGTGAGTGTGTGAGGGTGTGTGTGCGTGCTTGAAAAAAAACATTTAAAAAAAATTAAAATTTTTTTTTTTTAAAAAAAAAAACGAAAGAAAGAAAGAAAGAAAGAAAACTGTTAGGGCCCATAGAATTTCGGATCACACTGATATTTGTTTTTTTTCTCTTCATCTATGTTTGGGTGACCCTATCGATAGGTAGGATTGCAAATAATCATCATCGTAGGCCTTAAGGAGGTTTTAAAGGTGGGTGTCACGGTGCCCCACTGCTTTCTTGATCCACTTGAGCTTTGGATCCTCATAATTTTCAGGTTCATCGTCTAAATTGACCTCGCCAAATAAATGAACGGTGTGGATATAACACATAAATTATGGTGGAGCCCACAGAAATGGTGACGTCGTAGCAGCAACTAAGTCAGTGGTGAGTGGCACACCATGCAAGCCGCTTACAGAAAGTAGGGGAGAGGATTAGGTGTTGTCGGGTAACACATTTGTTACACTTACCGTGTGGGGCCTACTTTGATGATTGTTTTGTATATCTATTCCTTTCATCCTTTTTCTTATATATTCTTAGGATGCGATCCCAAAAGTTAAGCAGATCCAAATGTCAGGTGGACAACACCACTACAACAGTGGTGAATGACTATCAAAAGCTTTTTTTGGGCAACAAAAGTTTGGATTAATCTGATCTTTACATTTTCCTTCATCCATGTCTGTTTGACATTATCAATGGGTTTTTTTTATGGAAACAAAACATTACAATGGACATTACTATGGGCCCTAGGAAGTTTTAATGGTAGGTGTTCAATCACCACTGTTTCTGATAATATGGTCCACCTGAGATTTAAGTCTTTTTCATTTTTAGACTTATACCGTAAAATGATCGTGAAAAACAAATAGACATCGTGGATATAAAATAAATGGATTAAGCTGGCCCAACAGCGCCCAGGCTGCATATAATCTACTCCCACCGTGTCGAAGCAGAATGCCAGGGCGTCAATTTTCCGCAAAGCCTTTCGTAGGAAGTTCTTGTGAACTTAGGTGGGGCCCATCGTTATGCTTGTGATAAATCCACCCGTTCATCCATTTTGCGAGCTCATTCTAAGACAAAAACAAAATTGATCCTGATCCGACACTCAAGTGGACCACCCGAGACGGAAAACCTGGGGAAAAATACCTACCGTTGAAACCTTCGTAGGTTGGAACTTGATGTTTACATGACATACAAACCGTTTATGAGGTCATTTCCATTGGGATGAACTGAAACACAAAGAACTGAGCCTGATACAATTTTTTTGTGGACATATGAATGTTTCAACTGTGACTGTTCAATCCCTGTTGTTTCCTATTGTATGGCGCCCCACTGGTGACTTAGATGCTGCTCATTTTTTGTTGCATAAACTAAACCAAGGTCGCAAAAAGGATGGACAAGGTGGATTTATCACAAACATCATGGTGGTCCCACCTAGTTCTCAACACAGGAACTTACTGTCAAAGGCTTTTGAGGAAATCTACGCCCGTCTGCCATGTGCAACGACCTCGGTGTTGTTGTGTTGCCGTCGTGACCCAACCATGATGTAAGTGTTATATTCACACCGTCCATCCATTTGGTGAGATTATTTTATGGCGTTAGCCCAAACATAAGGCAGATTCAAAGCTCAAGTGGAACAAAACACAAAAAATAATGGAGATTGACTGTCTACCATTGAAAATATTGAAAACTTCTTAGGGGCGACAAAAGTTTTGGATCAAGCTGCTATTTGTTTGATCCTTTCATCCAGGTCTGTGTGACAACATGAATAGGTTGGATAACAAATAAACATCATGGTGCGTCCTAGGAAGTTTTCAACGGTGGTCATCATTGTCCCCACTGCCCTCTATGGTGTGATTCATTTGAGTGTTGGATCTACCTAATTTTTGAGTTCATGATTTAAAATAATATCTCTAAAATGACAGACGGTATGGATATATATCACACTGAATTGAGAACTTACCCAATAAGTAGTAAATGGGTAATGTCGGTTTTACCTTTGTTTACGTCGCTAGAATGCATACAGTGTATTTTTCAAATTTATCACCCAATGATGAAAAATGTGACACGACTCGACTGTAAGTTAGGCTTGCATGCGCTCGACCATATAGTACCATTTCCCTATATATATATATATATATATATATATATATAGGCATCTTCTAGCCCCCTGAGCAGGCGGATGCCCAGCCAGGGGGGTGGAAGTGGGGTCACTTGTGGGACCCTACATGATGTATGTATCCTATCTGCTCCATTCATCCATCTTGCCAAATCATGTTCAAGCTTGAGCCCAAAACTTAGGCTGATCTAGATCTTAAGTGGGCCGCACCACAAGGAAATGTGGGGGTAAAATCCTCTTGGACTTGGGATTTCTTGGTTTTGGGATCCCTTCGACTTGGGAATCCATAGATTCGGGATCCCTTGGGTCTTTGGTTATGTTTAACATCTTAGATTCAAATCCCTAAATTAGTAGGTGTGTGTGTGTGTGTTAAAACTAAGCATATACCTTGCCCGAACTAATGAAATCCCAAGACACAGATGGGGATCACATCTTAGTGACTAACCAATGATATCTAATCGTTGATTTACGTTAGCAATGATTAGATGGTGTAGATCATCCTACTAAAGTAATTCTAGTAATGTTATTGATAATATAATTACTTTAGGACATCATTAGTGGGCCATGTGCCCAAATGGATTGGTAGCCTAGTGACACACATGTTGTACATGTGGGTGTTCATCCGAGTCACTCCTAGTGGACCCCGCCTTGGTATATTATTTTACCCATGCCTTATAGGCTACATAAGGAGTCGATTATAGTCTCAAGTGGGCTATGCCACATGGACCTTTACATTTCTAGTGAGGCCTGCCATTCGATTCCAACTCTTTGCATATGATGTGCCAATTAAGGTCGATTATCTCATGAATGTCTGATAAAATGTTCATGTATTTAGCCTAGTAGGACATATTGATAACATGCTTAGTGTAATGAATATCATACCCAATTATATACTCTTATACATCATTTGTATGCCTGTTGCGAATGACGATTGTTCATGGTATATGCCATTCGACTTGAGACACTTAGGGGACTCTATATGAGATAAGGTCGCCCCGCATGATTCGCATGATACACGTAGGTTTGATGTATGCCTTGGATAGTGTGATTCATGCATTCTGCAATATATGTGACACGTACATCTACTCCCTAGAGTCACCAAGGTGGTGGTCTCGTAGCCTTGTTGGGACTGGCAAACGATAGACATCGGAAATTACCGAGGTTATAGGGCGTCACAGGCATCCCTGGGTTAAAGTCCTTAAACCTTGTGGTACCAGTATGATGCTCCAACGTCTAGACCGAGTGGATTCATGAGCGCACAATGACTGGATACCGGTAGGCCACGTCTCCCATTGTGTCGGGGTCGGTTGGAATGAGATTTGACCTTACCCGCCCGGGTGCAGAGGGTTCTATACAAGGTTCAAATTGATCAGCACGTGAAATGAGTTCGCTATCAATGGACCGACTGGTTTTTGTGTATCAATGACGAGACATAGTGATATCTTTTGCACTCGCTTAGTCTTGCGCGCGATGGGCGGCAACCAGTGTCAGAAGTGTACTAGACTCCAATGATCATTCAATTGAGAATTATTCTGACATGTGGATTAGTGGAGGATTGACACATTGCATTGCATATTTAGCACATGACATTTAGCCATGTAAGCCTTCGCATCGCATAGCTTAGGTATGACTGATAGCATTTATAGACTTACCAGTTTAGCCCTCCATCATTTCCGCTTACTCTGATTTTTGTATGCTTGGCACATGCATTGCGCACACATGCACGCACTTTCTAAGCTTCGTAGTAAGCTTATGCATGTTGTTTATATGCAGATTATGCTAGATCGCAACAAACAGTGAAGCAGGAGCATGTGCCTAATCTTTTGAAATTTTGTTATATCATATATTTCCATTTCAACATTGTACTCAAAGATTATATTAGTGGATACGTGGTGATGATGTTTTGTGACTTGGGTACACTTGTGGTTATGCTCATTTACAAAAAAAATATATATAATAAAAATTCACCCTAAAAATCCTCATTGTATGATCCTAGAATCAGAACCTATCGCATGAGAGCTGAGAGCCAGGAGCCGAGAATAGGGTACTACAGAAGTTGTCGGCACCGGATTCGACGACCAAAAATTTTATGAGTTCTGTTCCCGAGTTTGGGGCATGACATAGTCAATCATTGCATTGTCATATGTACTTGTGTTTTTGTTTCTACATGGCTTGCTCTTCTTAGTGCACTGCATAGCGGTCTACAACTACATGTGGCCAATTAAAATTGGCTATGTGTGAATGAGATATCACCACTTTAGCATTACAAAAAATTACATATACTCTCTAGACATCATGTGCAGCTAGGGCTGTACACGAGTCAAGCTAGCTCGAAAAGCTTACTCGACTCAGCTTGGATTGACTCGGCTTGAAAGGCCGACTCAAGGCGAGTAAAGCTGGTTTACTAAAGCTCGAGTTGAGTTCAAGCCAAGTTCGACCATGGTGTATTTCAACTCGACTCAACTCGAAGCTCGAGCTCGACTCGGCTTGAGTAATATATTATAATAATATTATATATATATATACATATATATATATATATTATATTAATATTAAATATATAATATATATATATTTAAGTTAAAAAATAAGTTAAAACTTAAAAATTTTTACTAAAAAATCCTACCCGACCCAACCCGTCCCAATTCCCTCTTTTTCTTTCCCTTACCCTACCGAGGTAAACTCGACTCGACTCGAGATAAACTTGACTCAACTCGATCCACTAGCTTGACTTGAACTCGACTCGAAAGCTTTGGCAAACAAGCCAAGCTTCAATGTTGAGCTCGAGCTCGAGTATGGCATGGACGAGTCAAGCCGAGCTCGGCCCACCTCGACTCGACTCAGCTCGATGTACAGCCCTATGGGCAACCTATGTCTTCCTTCCACTTGTCACGGAGAGGACGATTGTCACTCCGTTTCGGTCATATCTCTTGGTGCTACGACATTTATAGAGTGACACTCATCTATTGCGGCAAGGTGTATTCTGAGTTCTCATGATTTCTCTTTTACTTTACATGAATATCCTTCCGTACAAACGTGCTAATGCATGATAACATCCCATTTGTTGGAGCTTGCCGCCGTAAGTCGGATATAAATAGATTGATGGAAGTTTGAACCATTAATTATTTTCATTCCAGCCATCCACTGGTTCCATCAATCTACTTAAAAACAACTTAATAGATGTAACTTTTTGTTTACGATCCACCTAGATTAGATTAGGACCGACGATCTGGACGGCTTAATTTGAATCATACCCCCATATTAATAAACCCCCTACCTATCCTTGATATTGAAACAAAACTGTACGCGTGTGTTTTCAATGGGTGAACTTGCACTTACAATCCCAAACTCAGATTGTTTAAACAGTCCTAAGTATGTGTTGCACTTTTAACTGTCCAATACATGTCCACTAATCCAATAGTCAGATAATCGTGTGTGTGTGTGTGTGTGTGTGTGTGTGTATATATATATATTTGTCATGGATGTCCACTAATCCAATAATCAGATAATTAAATAACAATAATTCTTTATACATGTTTACCCCACGTGGGTGTGAGATCCAATCCATCCATCAGCATGTGTGCCCCAATATTGGAAAGAAGTGGATGAATTGGAAAACTTCAGCCAAGTTTTTCAAAGCCATACATTTATTTTGCTAACTGTGGCCCATCTGACCAGTGGATCAACCTGAGTTTTGGTCTAGGGCGTCAAGATAGTGATGCAGTTCTAATGTGTAGATTGGATCGCAGGCCTATCGTGCCATGTTGACACATGTCTGGCTTGTACATGACTTCTATTGCACACGCGTGTGAGCCTAGCAAAGCTCTACATCCAGACTAGGACCCATAATTTCGACAGTTAAATTTATAATCATCTATCACGCTTTGCAAGATCATGTAAAATCATCCAGACTAGGACCCATATCCTTTTGGATATATTATAAAATCTCCGTCTACATTATGTATTTGTAAAGGAAAAACAAAGCCATTAAATAACTTTTCAAAATGATGAATTTTATGTAACAGTCATAAGTAGGACGTACATTAGACATCTGAACCGTTTATCTACATCCTTAGGCTGAATAAAACACCAGACATTGAGAGACTTTTGGAAGGAGTGAGTTTTGAGAGGGATTTTGGACGGAGAGATCAAGAGATTTTGGGAGATGGTTGGAATTTCGAGAGTACAACTTACGGTAAAGTATATTGTTTAAGTGGGGACAGAATGGTCTTTTCCTTTCAAAAAATAACCTGATTTAGTTCAGAGTGATGAAGAGGGAAATTGAGAGATTGAGAACAGACTTTGGGCGTTTTATATGTAAGGGGTCGTTTACAAATACAGGAAAGTGATGAGTTCATTTACAGAATAGCAAATATAGAGGAGGCTTCTTAGCAAAAGAAATAGAAAGGGGTGTATATACCAAAAAAAAAAAAAAAGGACTACTAAAAATATCTAATGTACTATTTAATAAAACACAGCTCATCTAGTCTGAAGATGCACAAAATCTATTGAGAGTATGTTTGGGTACAAGTAGGCCAATGGTTAAGATCCAATAGATCTTATTACAGGTCTCACCATGGATTGGAAGCTCATGAACCAAAAAAAAAAAAAAAAAAAGCCCTCAGAATGAAAGATTTCACACTGTTGAAGGATTGCTTGGGTACATGGTATATACATTAACTGAATTTCCAAAAACATCTCCATTATATGCAGTAAACATCTAGGGGAATTGAAACCTTTGATCTAGTGGACCACCAAAACTACAGCAAATATCATAGACTCTGCATTCGCAAACTGAAATAGGCAGGAAAGAAAAATACCAAGGCAGAAAAAAAAAAATGGTCCACATTGACTGGGCAAAAATTGCAGTGGCTGGATTCTTGGGTCACCATGATTTTAAGAATATGAACTGTCAACATGGTAGCCCAATAAATCAACGGCTTTGATTCCTGTGGACATGTACCACCTGTACAGTGGAAATGCTGGAGCTTCTGGTCAAAATATGCATAATTTCCAAATATATTGCTGAGGTTGTTCCCAGTCATGCACAATCCATATGCCAATCGCCCATTGAAGGTTCTGAACCGTTCATCTGGTGGCCACAACTATGGGTGAGCAATGATAAAAGAATCACATCCCATTGATATTTCTAGACATGGAATAGGCAGCCTTCAAATGGGAGGCAAAGATTGTCAATGGTTCACATCCTAAAAAAATTCCAATTGATCGAATGGTGGAAACGCTCGAGCCACGTTGTTTTCATATAGTGGCTCATAACAGTAGGCCACACCAGATGGACTGTCCAGATCCTCCAACTGTATGGCAGTACCTATCCTGCCCAACTCTCCATTGATTTGAAGAACAAATTACCTTCATGAGAGGAAACAATTACACCTTTCAAGCCTTGCAAGAGATTGCAAAACCTACATGTTTCTTAGATCATGCATCCATCAATGGGAGAATGAAGGTACCCCACCAGCCACTGCAACCAGCTCTGTGCCCATTCACACTAATTGTGGATCCCATCATGGACAGACAATGTAAAAAAAGTACCACTGATCTGAGCATCTTGATCATCCATTGAATGAAATTTCACCAATTGAAACACACTTAAGGGTTGTGAGCAGCTTGAAAATAGATCTTATACTAAAAGAATCCAAATCCAGGATTTGAAGTTCCTGAGTTTTTCATTGTCTGTAGTGTTTGGCAACCTGGATTTTCAATCTATGGAATTCAGAAATTGTGTTTGGCAACCTGGACTACAGAGAGAGCAAGAGAAATGTTCGAAATATGACCATTCAAGAGGACTGAAAATCCCAACCTGTCTTTTAAAGAGATTGGCCTTTTTATGGATTTCAAATTTTCAGGGACCAAACATGAGATTTTGGCCTGAATTTGGATTCCAAATTGAGAGAGCCCAAAATCCAAGCTACCAAATGACCCCCACCATCTTGAAAGTTAAAGCAAGTGACATACATCTGACAAAAACTATTGCATGAGATGAGGAACGTAAGCATCTACAGATGCCAAGATACGAGCCAATCATTAGGCAGGTCACACAGTGGATGTCCTCTAGTCCAATAATCAGATTGAACAAATCAACAGGTGGACCACTATTCAATGTACATGTGGACCACCTGACAAGTGAACAGGCCATTTGCAGATGAACATTCACCAAAGGAACTCCCTAATGAATGAACAGGATCTCTCACACACATGCTGCGGCTGTGTTTTTGGGTACTTGTATTTGGTGTGTTCAGCTCGATGTGCAGTAAGCATCCTGTTTCATAGTCCTTTGGTGACAAGTTAGTCTGCTAAAGGCAACTCTTCAGCCTCTATAAAATCTATGAAAGCTAATTCGAGAGGGAACAACAATTTCCATTCTTGAAAAGCAATTCATCTAAGGAACCCTCTATTTAATCTGCCAAAGGGAATTCAATCCGTGTCGGGACTCCGGATGTCTCTAACCAATTAGCAGGTCAAGCTGGTAAAGAGGGGCAGGCAGACAGTGAGATGCTCAATCAGAGTAAAGCATCAGGGGCGATGCATGACATCAATGATCATGGTGTAGAAGGGTTGTTTGCGGAGAGTTAGGGGACCAGAGTCGGCCATTTGGTGGGATTTCTGTGAGTCCAGTGAGGATCCCTCTTAGTTTCAGGCTCATCTCATTCCCTTCATCTGAACCATTTCAGAAGGGCACTCGACCTTTTGGTCGTGCCTTGGTTCACAAAGGCAAAAGATGAATGGGTTGAAAGAAAAATCAGTTTAATCAGGTCAAAAGGTTATCATGGAAGGCAAAGGAAATTCGAAGAAATTAGAAAATGCATTTGTGATAAAGGAAAGCAGTGTTGGGAGTTCTGTTGAGAGATTAGCAACATGCTGGGGTCTTTAGACTTTTCTTGTCGATGTCAAAGTTGATGATGATTCTGAAGTTGAAAAAAAAAGAAGAAAAAAGATCGGCCTGTCATTTGAGGGGATCAATGTGCATCTTGTTTTCAGAGCTGGAAAAGCATGATGGCAACCAGGAAGGTGCAGGTGAGACATCAATGATGGTCAGGAAAGGCAAGAGAGAATTGGCAAATTTAAGCTCTTCAGCTAACTACGATAGAAATAAAGCTTCAGTTGCGCTAAACAAGTTAGGAGAAGAAACACCAAAAGGGCAGAGGGCAAAGTGGTTTCTTTGTGACGATGGTGTTGTGGAATATTAGAGGTCCGAGTAGACTCGCTGTCAGAGATTTGCCAAGAAGAAAGATATAGATCGTCCTTCTGCAGGAATCCAAGTCAGAGAATGTTAGCACCAAGGTAATAGACAAGCTGTGGGGATGCAATACAAGCAGTGTTCGAAATATCTACGATATTATCTTTATCTCCAGCTCAGCAATACCAATAACGCTGGTAGTACCAAAAATTCCAAGCATTAGCAATGTATCTCTAAGTATCGCCAATGTATCAATATCGCTAATGTAATAGCCAATATTTTCAACTATGTAAATTCTAGGTGTCGCTTGTATTGCCAATGCATCAATATCGCCAATGTATTGCCAATATTTTCGACAATGTAAATTCTAGGTAATTCGTATATCATTAGCGTATCAACGATATTTCAATAATATCGCCAACGTATTGATATCATCAATATCGCCAAGTTTTGTTTATTAGAAAATATTTATTTCAAATTTTTTTCACGGGCATATGGTTTTTTGTATTGTTCAATTTGTCATTGATAATGATGATAATACCTTGATATTATCGACATCGCAACATGCGCGATATTGGGACCACAATATTTCGTTTCCTTTCCAATTGTTGATGATTTTTTGGTGAGATATCATGTGTTGTTAATATTTTGCAATATCGATGAATGTTTGGATGGAAGGTTGGATGGTTAAATAGGCCAGATGGAATGGTTGGACTGATTTCTTACAACAGCACATGCTTTTAAGGCCCCATTAAATGGAAACTTGTTATGTATGCATTCTTTTTGCAATTTTTTTATTTTTTATTTTTTTTGTTTTTTAAATTTCTAAATATGCAAATATGTACATTTTAACATCTCCTGAAGTTTCACTGAAAGTTTCACCGTTTTTCACATGTTTCCCCGCATTTCCGGTTATCAGCGATATTATAGGCTATATCGATATTGTTTCCGTGTCCCTGGCCAACAAAACTTGTAGCAATACCGATACTTTGAACACTGAATACAAGGGCTGTGTTTCTTCCACCCATGAATTCTATTAGGGGTATTACTATGATGTGGAATAAGGATTCTGATCTGGTGGACCATGATTGGGTTGGCTCTATTCTCAGTTTCAATAGTCAGTGTAGTAGCTGGAGAAAAGTTTCAAATGCACTTTATCTACAGTTTATGGTCCACATAATCTAGGTAACGTGCTCAACTGTGGTAGGAATAGTCAGCTGTTTTGGCCATCTGATTCTGACATGAGAAGTTGGTTGGTGGCCGAATTACAGCTTCGATGAAAAAGTTTGCAGTGTTCATTTACCTCAACAAGTTGCTTGATTACTTCTTGTTGGTGACGTTATACTTGGTCAAACAACCAGGAAAGATTCTCGATGTCTAAGCTGGGCAGATTCCTCATTTCTATGGACTGGAAGAGGCATTCAGGGGTGGTTCCATCAGTTACTTCCAAAGCCAGAATCCAACCATGTTCCCATTCCCATGAAGTCATTCGGTGGGGCCTACTCCCCTCAGGATTGAAATTGGTGGTTGGAGGAAGACAAACTGTGTTTGGTTAGTTGCCAGATGGTGGGGAGGCCTTTGAGGTGGAGGGTAGGTGGACTTTAAAAGAAAAAAAGCTTCAGATGCTCGAGTTGAAAACTAAAGAATGGAGTAGGCTAAAATTTGGAGAAGACGAGAAAAAGAAGGATGAAACTCTGAACTGTATTGATTCTATCGATAGGGATGAAGAAGGAAGATTCACGGGGGAGAAAAGATTGATTGAAAGGGTACAAATTAAAATTGGAGTATTTGAGGATTTTAAGAAGGGAGGAAACATCATAGAGATAGAAGTCAAGGGCAACATGGTTGACAGATGGTGATGAAAATACAACGTTTTTCCACAGGTGAGCCATGGACAAACGTAGGCTGAATGATAGAGGGGTCTCAAGAGGCAACTTTTGAGGGGATCGAACAAGAAGTGCTTGGATAGAGATTTCTAGAGGTGACATTA
Source organism: Magnolia sinica (assembly GCF_029962835.1). Taxonomy (NCBI): domain Eukaryota; kingdom Viridiplantae; phylum Streptophyta; class Magnoliopsida; order Magnoliales; family Magnoliaceae; genus Magnolia; species Magnolia sinica. The sequence continues at coordinate 30,998,863 of NC_080583.1, forward strand.
GAGACGTTTCCTGTGAAGGTTTTATGGGGGATCAGAGATGCATCTCTAGTGACAGTTCAAAGGCAGATTCAAGAGGGTTCTCCAGAGGTGATTTGAGGGCTGCTGAGAGAGGAGGCAGGTTTCTTTAGAGTCTAGAGTCGAACAAATGGGAAGGGGCGAGAGAGCAGATATTGCTCAATAGGGAATTGCAGGAGATCCTTGCTTTGAGCAGAGTTTCCCAGTCTGAGGGGAGTGGTTCTAGGTTGGGTAAGGGGAAGGTTGGTTTATCCCCCAGAAGTAGAGAGCCAAGGAGAAGGGGGGGAGGCGAAGTAGGGGCATGTCCAAAGGTAAAGGAGTAGTTTCTACTCAGCTGAACAAAGCTACTGACTCCAACCAGGATCAAGTTGAAGGACTATGGATCTCAGCCAGAAGGGTAGAAAGAGAGGTCGGTTTAGAAATTGGAGGGTCAGAGGGCAACCTTTGTCCAAGTTTCCGATTATCTACATCAACCAGTTCCTCGAGGAATGGATGGAGATTAACTTCTCCCGGGTATTTGGGCATTTTGGTAAGGTGAAGGAGGGGATCATATGATGCGGACACCAGGCCATTCAAAGTATATCAACATAAGGATGGAAAGTGAAGATACTCTCTGAAAGGCTATAGAGGGTATCAAGGGCAAAGGTTCAATGGGAAGGAGATTTGGGGTCAAAGAGCTCATTTTGGCCTGTGGCGGCGAATCCTTTTGTGTGTGTGTGTGGGGGGGGGGGGGGGGGTTGGTTATTCTAGTTCCTAGACCTAAGTCCATCTCTTTTAGTAGTGATGAGGTCAAAGTTCTTTCTCAAATCATTGAAAACGCATGGTTTGCTCTTCAATGGAATCTCCTTGTGATGTAGAAGGTTGGTTTTTCTGTCTCTGACTTGGTTTACTAGCTGGTTCAATCTTGTAGTTTACTGAAAAAGGACTTTCTTCTCCATCGACTTCCGGACTCTGTGTTTTGTGTTTCCCTTCGTCCATCGAAGAATATTGACAGAGTCGTTCTCACCAGTCAATTTTTTCAAAACAATCCAATCTTGTCACTCCGTAAATGGGTTGATCGGTCGATGTTCGATTGATTAGACACCTGATTCCATTTCCTCGGCCTCCCTTTGGAGTTTTGGTTTGAAGAGGAGTTGGTGGCTATCGATTCTTGCCATTGACGATGCTATCTCGAGGTGGGTGGAGCTCTAGTGGGCCAAGATCCATGTTATAGGCTTAAAACTGCAATGTTGGTCCCTTCATCCATTTTTGTCATGGTGGGGGATGAAGTTCTGCTTAGGGTTGTTCATGAGAATGGCTCAGGGCGTTAGTTTGATGTCGCTTCCATCAGATTTCATGGTGGTGGGTTGGGGAGGTGCTACCCCAGTGGTGCTGTCCACGGACTATGCTAGTCCTGCAACGCCTGTCTCTATTGGTCCACCGAGTCTCGTAAGTCACGTGTGTACAATGAGTATAACAAGATTTGAGTTTTTAGCTCGTGTGAATCCTAGCGCTCCATTGGTGGGGACATGTGATTTCTGATCCTTCTAGAGCTCCCATCGAGAGATAGATGGCACCTCCTTTCGATTCTTCTATCCTTGCTCTTATAAATTCTCATCTCGAGACAATTATTGTTAGTGGTGAGCCTGTTACTTGGAGGTCTGAGATTTCTCCTCAAGTGGCCCAATTTGATGGTCGATCCCTAATGTTGCCACATATATCTAACGGGGGATTTCTTCCTAACGTCTCACTTGCTTTGAGAAGGGTTAATTTTCCATATGCCCCTCTTTGATGAGTAGCCCTTCGAAGGTGGACAACTAGACCTGAGGAAATCACCAAAGGATCCTTAGGCATTAATTATAGGTGGCCAATTTCTCGCTCCAATGGCTACCTCAAGCAGCGGAGTATCTACATGTCATCTCGAGAGGGAGCTCTGGTGACCTTGAAGTGTGGCGTTCGCTAGTAGATCTTTACATTTATTCATCAGATGATGACTTGATAGGTCACCACCTCGCTAGTCAACAAGAGGCCTTCGCCTGTCCACCTCGGGCCTGATGAGGGCAGCGCGGTGAAGAGAGATGATATCAACCCTACTCATTCGCCAACTAACAAGGGGTATTGGGAGATGGAGCTAGGTGGCATCAACTTTAACATTTTCTCGTCTCCTCATGCGTCTTTGTCAATACGTGTGGATAACTTGAGTTGGTCTACTCGTGTGGGGGAACCGGCTTTTCTTCCCACGTGTGAATCTCCTCCTCATTCACCTATTCCTTTGAAGTGTTTCCATACCCGGCCTTCCTTCTTTGCCTTTCCTCTTCATTCAGGGTCCTACCCCTGAGTCTATCTTGGTCAGCTTGAGGGTGGTTGGAAGTTGAAGGTCTTTGGTTCTCTCGTTCTAGATCCTTTTTCTTTAGATGTTCCTGAACCTTTTCAATGGGGGTGGTTTTGATCCTATTGAGTGCGAGCTTCCTAGCCCTCGAGTTTGTGATAATGCTTGGATATTCCTCCCCTTCAACCACCCTTTTGTCTGGATAATATTCGTATTCCTCGTGGTAATTTGCTTTCCTCGGTCCTTTCCCGTGGGAATTTGGAGGGTCTGGTTGAAATTCTTATGGTAAAGAGATGGGTTAGGGAGGCGATTTTCCATGTGGGTAGGCTTCTTAGGGAGGTCTTTGGAGTCCTTTTCCTATTATGGAACAAAGGGGTATTCGGTTGTCGGTGGGGGACGTTCAGAGGTGGTCTCCATAGTCTAACAAGAGATGGGGTAGACTTAGGAGGGCAGCTTGATATTTTTCCTCATAGCGAGAGGAGAATAGAGGCCAAAGTAGTTGTCCAATGAAGATCTTTTCCTAGAATGTTTATGGACTTGGATGCCCCTAGAAGCATGTCTTGGTTAAAGATATTTGCAAATGGGCCAAAGCTAGTATTATTATATTCAAGAGACTATTAAAACTATTAATAGGGGTTTAGTGGAGTCCATTTAGGGATGTAGATATGTAGGTTGGGTGGCCCTGAACTCGGTAGGGCTGGCGGGGGGTATTGTTGCTTTGTGGAACCCTTCTCTCTGGTTGAAAGAGGATGGTTGGTTGTAGTCTTCCTAGAGGCATCTTCTAGATTGAAATAGATGTTTTCAGGAATCTGTGGAGTCCATACATGTGGCACGCTGATGATACTCCGAAACAATCCAATTATCTGCTACATCACTAAAATCACACCAGTAGAATGATCCAATTTGTCCAAAGGTCGGCCATCTAAATGGACGGTTACAAAACGTTGGCAAGTTGCTTGTTTGTGATCCTCATGTTTGTGGACAAACCCGAGGCTCGAAATTTCCTCATTTTTTGCTGAAGTATATATTTCAATAGGTTTATTACAATTATTCTGTTAAATATCACATATGTACACTAATTTGGAATATTAAAGCTTATTTGGGATTATCACATATTTTCTTATGTATATATTGAAAAATTCCAATTCCTCCCATTTACTCCCATCTAAACAAAATATTTGGGTTTCAAATGCATTTCATTTACTCCCATCCAAACATAGCTGATAAGCCATTCACTCCTAATTCACTTACCTCTAATTCTATTTCCCATTTACCTCCATTTACAAGCGCTCCCAAACGAGCATTTAGGATGTTCCTTCTTGGCCCTTATTTCAAAACAAGTAGGAGCAGATTGCCTAAAGAATTTTAAACCCATCAATCTCCTAGGGAATCCCTATAAAATCATTGCTAAGATTTTGAGTCAAAGACTTGGGCTGGTTCTCTCGAAGGTGATTTTACCCTTTCAAAGTGCTTTTATTTCTGGGAGGCAGATCCTTGACAGTGCCCTGATTGCGCATGAATATCTGGATTTGTGCTTTAAGGCAGGAAGGCAGGGTGTAATATGCTAATTGGAATCGAAAAAGATTATGATCATATGTTGATCAGTCCTTTCTGGATTCCAGCTGGTCCGTTTGTGCTTTGGAGTTAAGTGGAGAAATTGGATTCAATCTTGTCTCTTTTGCTAAATTCATTGTGCTAATCAATGGTTCTCCATATATATTTTTTTAAAGCCTCTCAGGGACTTCATCAAGGAGATCCTCTATCTCCATTCCTATTCGTTGCGGTGGTTGAAGCCCTTAGTAAAATGTTATCTAAAGGTCAAGTTGAGGGTCTTTTTTGGAGGTTTTGAGATTGCAAATCTCCCTTAGGTGATTTATCATATTCAATTTGCAGACGATACCTTCTTGTTTTGCGAGGTTTCCGAGTCTATGGTGGCCATTTTGCTGATTATTATCAGGTAGTTTAAAGTTGTGTTTGGCCTTAACATAAATTTGGTTATGAACGAACTTCTAGGTCTTAACATTTTTTTGTTAAGGTGTCCCGATTAGTTGGTGTTTTTGGTTGTCGGGCAGGCTCCTTCCCTTCTACTTACCTAGGCCTTCCTCTGTGCTTGGGAAAGCATGTGTTGCATATTTGGGATAGAGTGCTCGAGAGAATGGAGAGGAAGCTTTCTCCTTGGAAAAGCAACTCTCTCTCTCTCTCTCTCTCTCTCTCTCTCTCTCTCTCTCTCAGGGGTAGGATTACCTTGATCAGAGCCTCCCTCTCCAATCCCCCCCTTTACTTAACGTCCCTGTTTCATTATCCCAAGTCAGTTCTAGTGTGAATTGATAGGTTAAGGAGGGGCTTCCTATGGCAAGGAGGCACCTCTTCTAGGAAATTCCATTTGCTTAATTGGAAAGAGGTCTATCGGCCTGTCACTGATGGAGGCACTAGTGTTAAGAGTCTTGATGTGGTTAATTCGGCACTACTAGGTAAGGGTTGGTGGTTCAATGTGGAGGAATCGAGCTTGTGGAGGAGAGTCATTGTTGCCAAGTATGGCTCTCCCCTTATAGGTTGGTGGATTAAAGAACTGTCTTCATATCGGGCCTCCTTTTTGTGGAAGTTGGTTGCTCAAGTTGCTCCTTTAATGGATGGGGGATTGAGTTTTGCTATTAGGGAGGGGAATCGAGTTAAATTTTGAGAGGATGTTTGGTGCAGAGACTCTTCACTTCAATTATCCTTCCCGACCCTAACCAACCTCTACCCCGCAGGTGATATCTCTATTGTTTCTTTTCTTTTCTTTTTTTGCCTCAAGGTTTTGGAAGAGTGTGGCTTCCTCCCTATTGCCAGTAATAATCTGGTTGCTCTTGTCTCATTTGCATGAGAAAGACCCTTTGATGAGGAACGTATGCCTTTGCGCACGTATCAAATGAGGCGGGCCTCAATCTCTCTGTGGTTATGTGAGTATTCGTGTTGAAGACCCCATAGTGCATGTATGAGCATCTGGAAGACCCCTCACCGGGAAGAGGCACATGGGTTTCTTTAGGGAGTGATTTGGACTGTTGGATTTGAGGGATGCGACGATCGGACTGTTGGATCGCATGGATTACATGATCGGCCTGTTGATCATGGACCATTATTCATCATAGGACATGTTTTATGATCTAGTTTTATGTTTGGGGGGGAGGGTGAAGCTCTCTCTAATGGTGGATTTCTGGAAAAAAAAAAAAACAAAAACAAAAACAAAAACAAAACTTCTTTGTTTCTTTTTCTTCATGCGATGTGAATACTTGTTCCATGTGATTTGGAATGAAGATCAGTGCGATGCCTATCTTCAATCACAGGAGTAAGAGACTTCTAGTTATCCACCCAGTCCTGCAAATGTCATCTACAATCCACGTTCCATACTAACTCTCCACCAGAAACAGAAACGCACCTGTTTATCAATATTCCTTTACTTAGGGTCAGTTGGAAGATGTTTGGGAATACTTCTTTGAGGGGCATGTCACCCAGCCAGGTGTCTTCCCAGAATCAAATACGATCACCCTTACCTAGGGCAAAGACAACCCCCTTCAGCACCTGATTTTTCATGGCAAGAACTCCCCTCCAAAGCGAAGAGGCCCTGTAGGAAGAAGAGAGCTTAGACCACCAGCCCCCTGTGGGGCTACCATACTTATATTTGATCACCTTATTCCATAGGCTGTCGTTTTCAGTCCCAAGTCTCCAAATCCATTTCCCCAGGAGAGCGCTATTCATAACCTTGAGATCCTTTATGCCTACACCCCCTTCTTGAAAACTACGGCATACCTACTTCCACTTAACTAGATGGAATTTTCTTGTAACTGTCTTGCCGTTCCAAAAAAACTCATGTCTCAGCTTATCGATTGTCTTCAAAACACTAACCGGGCATCTGAAAAGGGACATGAGGTGCACGGGCAGATTTGAGAGGGCCACCTTTATGAGAGTAAGCCAACCGCCTCTCAAGAGATAGCGACATTTCCATTTGGCGAGATAGGTTTCGACATAGGTACCTTGTCCCATGAAGCTTTTGTGGGCACCCCAACACATAGCGGAAGACCTACAAAAGATGAAGGGAGAGAGGCCGCAGAACAGCCCATCTTATAAGTATGATCCGATAGCTCCGTGTCCTCCACATTGACGCCGAACAATTTAGACTTGGCCAGATTCACTTTCAGCCCCGACACCACCTCAAAGCACCGGATAGCGGAGTGCAAGTTGTCCACCAAAGCTGGAGTTGCCTCGCAGAAAATGATCATGTCATCCGCATATTGAATATGGGAGATTGTGGTGTGCATTCCTCTCACTCTAACACCATGAAAGAGACCTTCCCCTTCTCCTTTTTGTAACATTCTGGATAGGGCCTCACCGACAATGAGGAACAAAGAGGGGGACAAAGGATCACCTTGGCGCAGCCCTCTTGAACTTTTAAAGAAACCTTTGGGAGATCCGTTTAGAAGGATCGAAAAGTAACCTGAACTGATACACTCCCCCATCCACTGTATCCATTTATTACCGAAACCCATCCTCCTCAGCATGTATAGCAAAAAGTCTTAATCAACGTGGTCGTAGGCCTTCTTGATATCCAACTTGCAGATTAGAGACTTCAAGCCAAATTTGTGAGCAGAGTCCAAACATTCATTTGCAATGAGGGCCCAATCAACAATCTGCCTACCTGGGATAAACACGCTCTGGTTACCAGAGATGATCTTTCCTATAACCGTATTCAATCTAGTTACTAACACTTCGGCCAGAATTTTGTACGGACCACCAAGCAGGCTAATGGGTCTGAAATCCTTCAACGCAGCTGCACCTGAAGCTTTTGGAATGAGCGCAATAAACGAAGCCCCTAGACCCTTTGACTGTCTACCTCTATCATGGAATTCCCCAAAAAAATCCATCAGGTCTCCCTTAATGGTATTCCAGTAGATTTGGAAAAAAAAAATTGGGAAACCATCTGGGCCAAGGGCCTTTTCCCTACCGAGCGAAACCACGGCCCTCCACACTTCCTCCACACTGAAAGGCAACTCCAGGTTGCTGGATTCGACGTTGGATATACTGGGCATATGAAGATTATCCAGTCTTAGTCTGCCCCAACATTCTCCTTGGAACTAAGCTTTAAAATGGCAAATCGCCTCTTCAGCAATTTGAACCCTGTCTTCAATCCGACTGCCGTCAACCACAATACTGTTGATTCTATTCCTCCTGGCATTCATACTTGCAATAGCATGGAAGAATTTCGTATTTCTATCCCCCTCCTTTATCCATCTGACCTGGGATCTTTGCTTCCACTCAACTTCTTTTTCAAGACCTCTGGCAAATAAAGCTTGAAAAATCTGAATGCATCTGGACAAGAAATCTGAAGGCCTGATTCTCGCTTCTGCTTCAACATCAAGGGCTTGTAAATCTTCCAATAACACTTCCAATTCCAGTGCCCTTTTGTGGAGCTCAAACTGCTTCCATTGCTTGATTTTCTCTTTCAGCATCCTCAGCTTACAACATAGTCTATACCCAGCATAACCTTCTATTGTGAATCCGTCCCACCAGTCAGCCGCCATCTCTGTATAACCTTTGATTTTAGTCCAGGAGATCTCAAATCTGAAGAGTTTCGGGCCCCGATTCTGGTCCTCAGCCGCCAGAAACACCGGGCAGTGGTCGGAGGTTGTTCCTGGGAGGGCTATTTGAGACACCAAAGGGAAAAATTCCAGCCATTCGAGAGATATCAGCATTCTATCTAACCTGGAATGATTGGATCAGCTCTTCCATTTGTCCATGTGTATCTGGCACCAATAAGGGGGAGATCCGGCAGCTCATGGTCGTTAATCCAAGAGGAGAAAGCACGAATCGGGGGAGAGATCTTTCGCCCGTGGGATTTTTCCTCCGCGTATCTAACGACATTAAAGTCTCCAACGAAGCAGCATGGACCCGAATATCTCTGCCTAGACCTGCTTAACTCTTCCCAAAATTCCTGCCAACGAGCATCCTAGGAAGGACCATAACCGAGGAGATGAGACAGCGAAAATGCGACGATTTATCTTGAAGGATGATCGAGACCGAGAATTTTCCCATCCAGCTATCTTCCAGCGCCCATTGAGCAGATTTCCATGCTATGAGGATGCCACCCGCAGATCCCACCGCATCCAGAGTCACCCAGTTGGCATCAGCAGCTTTCCAAAGTGATTGCAAAATTCGAGCATCAAAGTGCTGAATCTTGGTCTCCTGGAAACAAATAACATAAGGGTTCCTCCTCCCGCACGCGTCCTTTATTAGCCTTCTCTTCTACTTAGAGCCCACTCCCCTCACATTCCACGAGAAGATCTTCATATAATCACTCCACTGCCTTGAGGAGCCTGAAACACTGCACTCATCTCTATATTGTCTTCGAATCTTGATCTCTCAGAAAGCCGCCGAAGTTCCCTATTGCTACAAGACGTGGAAAGACGTCTTCTAAGAGACTTGTGCTCTGAAATTGGTCTCCCTCGAGTTTCCACACAATGAAACAAGGCAATAAAATCTTCCGAGCAGTCGGCGAATGATAGACCCAAAGCCCTTCCCACATGCCCGATTGCGTCCCTCACCCATTTTTTCTTATGAATAGTATCAATGAGTTTCGCTCTTGCCCCGTTCTCATTCATCTTCTTTTCTAAGGCTCCCTCTTTCTCTAGTGACATACCTGTGCGAATTTGTAGCAGTTCCGCTTCCAGGATGTCATCCCCGATCCCGTCTTGGAAAAGGGAGATCAGGTCATAATTAGATAAGGCATCCCTAACAGAGAGAGGAGGGCATAGAGGTCGGAGATTCAGGGTTGTCCGATTTCCATGAAGAGTTATCGAATTCAGCTTCGATAATATCTTCATCCTGTACCTTATCCCTTATTAGCTTACGACGCACTGGAGACCTCCTAGTTCTGATTGCGCGAGGAAACAGGTTTTCTATCTAAGCTTCAGGAATGGGGATGAGGCACCATTCAAAATTAGGGTTGGGTTGGGGAGAAACGTTGAGATTGAGTGTAATCTGCCGGGTTGGGCCATCCGTACCCGAGCCTACCTCCTTACCTGAATCGAAACCGCGGATCGTGCAACAACTATTAATTAAATGAAGCGGCTCTTCTCCCGCACAACCAGGTGTCTCCATCGGGATTGGAACCGCCTCGTTAGAAGTTGCATCGGCCCCCAATTGACGTAGCGGGCTCTCTGTCACCCACTTGGACGACTCTGAGGATCTCGGGCCCCCACATATACACGTGTCGGCTGCCTGGGAGACTCCCTATCTCTCCCAGCGATAGACAATCGAGCCTGCGTGATCAGCACGTCATCACTTGACACACCCGAGGACGTAACACGTGGCTCGCACGAGGATGGCGCACACGTAGCCTCTCAAGGCACACCAGCCGTGAAGTACTCTAGCGTGTGCCCTGCTCAGTCAGATGCAGTGCCACTTGTCACGCTCAGATGCGGGGCACGCACCCAGAGCAACTCGCGAGTCTCGATGGCAAGGGAACATGCATTCGTGACAAACACGCCATCAGCGTCTGGGCCACGTGTCTCGCACAGGAATAGGGCACGCGTTCGGGAGGAGTCCCAATGTGCGCCAACCATGGGAGAAACATCCCATGCTCCTGAGGAGTATCGAGCACTCCGGCAGACATCCTTAGGGCCCGACAACGCCTAAGACGGGGAAGGTGACCACTCCGTCTTCTAGAAATCTCCCCACCTCGGATGAAGTTCCTCCTTCGTCTCTCTTTGAACCAGCAGCTCCACCACTCTTCCGTCCACTAGGACCTGAAGTTGGAGCGGCAACGGGTCTCCCTTTCTTCTTTTGATCCAAGCTTGAATCACTACCATTTCCTCTCCCAGCTTAGTCTTCGGATCCAGCTCTATAAGGGAGTCGATCATGGTGGCTGCTTCTATAAAGAATTCGTCATACCATAACTCGAGCGGTACCCCCCAAATGAGGACAGAAATTTCTTCCATGCCAAAGAAGGAATAATTGTTCCATTTTTGAACTTTCACAATCAGTTCCTCAGGATGCAAAACACCTGCCATAGTGAGGAGTTCCGGATTAACTCCCAGGCAGACCTTTATCCATAGGTCGTTGTAACCTATTAGCTTGATAGAGTAGTTGGCCGGTCGAAGACTACAACACTCCGCTATCCATTTTCGAACCTGCGGAATTGAGAAGCCTTCTTTGGTGCTCACAACCACCGTATCCTGCAACTCCTTTTTGGACCGATCCAATCTATCTTTGCTTATGCATATCATGCGCGGATCGAAGGTTTTGATGGCCTCAGCCTCTGGCTCCGATCGATTATCAGCAAACTGGGGGTGGTTGGTTGGAGATGACTGGAGAGCGCCTTTCGATGAAGAACCCGCTAAACAGTCGCCCGCTATGTTGCAGGGTATAAACTCCAATTTTCAAACTTTTTGAAATTGTCGTAGCTTCGGAGATTTTTTTTGTTTCTTTTAGATAACCAGAGAATTTCTTCTACTCTAGCCGTTCAGGGCCGAATCTTGCCCTTTGAACTAACATCAGTTTTCCGCCAAAGCTTTCACCATGAAGCATCTGGGTCTGCCCTTCCCAGCTCCTCTTCAGAACTCATCCTAACGAGGGCGAACCCTCTGAGATGCCCTGAGACCCTGTCTCTAGGTAGGACGACGTCCATCACCGCCCCCGCACGCCCAAAAACTCTCGCAAAGTTGATCGGAAGCCACCCATCTAGGTAGCCTTTGACGAAAAGCGTTGGGTATGACGCGATTTTTCTTGTCCTCCCGACCGTCTCCTTACCTTTCCTGGATTTCCGATCGATTGTCTGTCATTGCTTCTGTGGATCGTCCCACTGTGCTATCTCCCCCTCCTCTATTTCCCTATCTGCCACATCCACCTCCATGGGTCACCTTCCACTCCGCTGAGCTATACTCCAGTCGCTCTCACAGCTCCGGTCTCACCCACCGTCGCTCTACCTTTGTCATGTAGCTATATAGTTTATGGGTTCATGTTATAGATCAAATGGATACTAGGCAATTAGTAAGATAGGGCATCAATCATATGGAGCTAACAAGATATCACCAATAAGGGCAGCTTTGAAATTTCAAGGATGAGGAATCGAGCTTGTTTGTCAACTCTTTAAATAGGTTGATGAGCAAGGTGCATAATGATAGTTCAATAAAGGACGGGGAAGTTGGTGATGATCGCACAATGGAAATTTCTTGGCCAAGTCTTTTTTCTTAAGGGCAAGCAAGAGTAACTCTTCCCCACCATATGCTAAAAGTTTGGATGACTCCCGTACCTCCAAGATTAAAGCTTTTGCATGGGTCGCCACAGCAAACAAAATGTTGACATCAGATAATCTGAAGAAAGCAACATATGGCTCTTCTCCATATGTGCTTTATGTGCGAGGAGTTGTCGGTCGACTATCTTTTCATCCATTGTTAAATGGTGAGAGAGGTACGGAGCTTCTTCCATAGTTTGGGACATTATTCAGTGTATTGGCGGTATTATCAATATTACTGATATCATCGGTATCAACAACTCGATAATATCGATAACGCTGGTAGTATTAGAAATTCTAGGTATCAGTGATATATTGCTAATATGTCATAGAGTATCACCAATGCATCGTGATATTTTCGATCGTATAAATTTTGGATGTTGATAATATTGCCAATGTATCAATATTGCTAAAAATATATTTATTAAAAAACTCAATTTCAATTTTTTTTTTTAATGGGTACATGGTCGTATGATGAAATGCATGAATGTGTGTATATGCACGCATGCATGGATGGATGGGTGAATCATGTATGCAAGTATGTATGTATGTATGCATGCATGGATGGATGGATAGTTGGATGGTTGGTTGAATGGATCGATGGAGGGATAGTTGGATGGTTTGTTGAATGGATGGATGGATGGATAGTTGGATGGTTGGTTGAATGGATTGACGGATGGATAGTTGGATGGTTGGTTGGGTGGATGGTATGCCTGTGTGTGTGTATGCGTGCAAGGATGGATGCGTGTATATATGTATATATCATTGTATGTATGTATGCCTGCATACATACATGGATGGATCGTGCTTGTGTGTCTGTATGTGCATGCATCCATGGATGGATGGATGGATCCATCCATCATTTTCCCCAATGTTTTCCTGAGTCAATGGTACATGCTTTTAGGCCCCATTAAAGGGAAACTTATTATGTATGCATCTTTTGGTCATTATTTGATTCCTAAATATGCAAATATGTGTATTTTAGCATTTGCTAACGTATCATTGAGAAATTCCACCATTTTCCCCATGTTTTTCCAATGTTTCCCTCAAACAGTGATACATTTCTGGGTATCAACAATAATATTAGTGACATTAATACATGTTTTTGTATCCCCAACTACCAATGCATGTAGCGATACTGATACTATGGACACTGGTTTGGGATCACTTGGACTTTTAGTAAGTCCTTTGGTGAGACATTTTTCAAGTGGCATTTTAGTCCATTCAAAGGCCGGATGGAGATTCCTTGGAGATGGTGCTTTTTGGAATACCATGAGTGGAGAACGAGAGAAACGGGAGATTTTTTAAGGATAAAGTCATTTTGATCAAGTGCCTAAAATGGAAAATCCTACCAGTGATCATTAGTTGGGTGATGCCAAGACAAGAATTTCATGGGTTCTCTTTGGAGGATTTTTGTGCAGATTGGATTTTTTTTCTTTTTTCTTTTTTGTTATTGGGGTTGGGGTCTCTAGGATTCGCCATAGCTGATTCTTTTTTGCCTTGCAATAGCTTGGTTGTTCAGTGAGAGAGATTCACTTAACGCTTTGGCTGCCTTTCTTGGTCTTTAATAAAAATCGCTTTACAAATACCCACATCAGTAGAGGGGTATTTGCAAATGCCTACATAAAAAGGTTTGAGTTTGAAAATAGCTACATTGTTAATAAGACCTTATTGCATATACTCATAAAAGAGATTTTACAAATACCCACATCAGTAGAAGGGTATTTGCAAATACCTACATAAAAAGTTTTGAGCTTGAAAATACCTACATTGTTAATAAGACCTTGTTGCAGATACCTATATTTTTTTTTATTTTTTTGCTAACGGTTGTTGAGTCCCCTAAAACATGCTCTTCTCTCTTACTCTTTGCAACTCAAACCAAAGGACCTGATGGGGTTTGGGCGAGCGGCCAACACCGTGGGTTTGCTCCTTACAAGCGTGGGTTCGACTCCCCTCCCCAACATTACTGGCTGCATGTGTTTGCGGGTGATTGCGTGCATCCGAATGGAATAGTCTCGCCTCAAAAATGGGTTGAGGACACCCTGTGTTGTCAAAAGACTAAAAAATAAAAAATAAAACGAAGGAGAAAAAAAAAAGAAAAAAAGAAAAGAAAAAGAAGAGTCCGATCTCCTCTCTCTATCTCTCTTGACTTCCTTTCTCCAATTCTCCTTCCATCACTCTTGACCTCTCTCACTTTCCAATCACAATGAGGGAGGAGAAGGAGAAAGAAAAGAAGGGAGAGGAAGAGGAAGAGGTTTTAAAGTTTTCTTTTTTTCTTTTTTCTTTTTTTTTTTTTTTTTTTTTAACGGGAAGATAGAAAATTTTTTGAGGATATAAAATTGTTTTTGAAAATATTAAAATATTTGGAAGATGCTTTTAAAATCTTTGGGAGATTTATTTACTCATTGTTATCCTTGTTATCCTCCATTTACATTCGGGGGAATTGTTTGTGGAGCCCAACCATGCGATCTACACCGTCCATCTGTTGGGGCCCACAATTAACGGTGGATCCCCAAAGAATCCGGATTTTTGTTAGTGAGGTCTGCTACTATTCCTTTTACAAATTATTTGTTTTTGTAACCATTCATTTTATAGAAATTTATCAAACCGTTAGGATCATTTGATAATTGTGATTTCCTATTCACTACCTATATACGATAGGCGCACAATTCTGACGGTTCAATCAGTGTAGGTTTCCACCATCTCACCATCTTTTTGGTGAATCCGTGTGTGGATGATATGGTCATATATATTTTGGTGAATGCAAAGGGAAAGAGGGAGGGGCTTTTTATCTCCGTATCCTAATATAATATGATCAAGGCATTTTCTTTTTTCCTTCTTTCTTTTCTGTTCTTTTCTCTTTTCCAAAAGGAGGGAAAGAGTTTAAAGACGGGTTATTTTTATTGTTTTCTAAGAAAAGCCACAAAAAGTTAATAGCTGTTAGTGTTAGCAAAAAACCTAACAGCATATGGATTTTGCAATAACGGCATATTAATGGTATGTTTATTTGCCAAACTGACTAGTGGATATTTGCAAATACCCTATTATTGAAGTGGGTATTTGCAAAAAAAAAAACCCAAACATATCATTGACATTAAAAAATAAAAATAAAAAATCTCAACTAGGGTGGATGTACAATTCAATTTGTTTCATAGATCACATAATGAACATATGATTTTAGTGTATTTCTACCTTATATGCATACAATGATGAGGAACAAACCCAAGACTCATTGAGTGTCTAACTGACCATCCATAGTTGGAGTGGGTGAAAGAAATTACCTAAAAACCTTTTTCATCCAGACCATCCACCATTCCATGGGTGGATGAAATTCCGCAAGGCCAGTTCATCCAGACCATCCACCATTCCATGGGTGGAAGAAATTACACAAGGCCATTTCATCCATGAAATAAAGTGGACGGATCAGCCAGGGACCATACAATTCCTATAATGCGACAGACCTGGCTTTGACCTGACCGCAATTTGAAGTTCAATAAAATTGCTGTAAGTAAAAAATTGTCATTTACACCAGATGCTTGGGAGATATATTGTAGTTCTTTCAGAAGTTACAAGAGACGTACCAAGGCAGTCCTTGATACCTTGATGGACATCGGACCATCGATGCCTTCTCTCCAAGGTCACTGAACTATAAGATGGAGATAAACCAACAAGAATAGCAGAAGCTTGTCAGAATATAACCAAAGATGGAACCAAAAATAAAGAAGGATAATAGCATCCTCTGAATCAGCAAATTAATGGGTTTAAAGACATGCAGGAATCTGTAAATGTGGGACTATGAATGGGTGATCTGAAGGGCCCCACCATGGACAGGTAATGCCCTAGTAGAAGTTTCTAGATCGGAAGACCCAGCCCTTTGACAAATGGCCTACAGATAGATGGTCCAGATTGAAAAAAGTATAACAGTCCACATTCAACAGAAAAAGGCCAAATATCAAATGGTTATGATCTTCCAATTTGGGAGGTTTCTAGGGCGTCCCCGCACAATGTGTCACATCATATTTTGAAAAAAAAAAAAAAACAAAACAAAACCTCAACTCAATTCGATGTTCAGCAAAGTCAGGTCAAATAAAAAACCCAACTCGATACTTTATAATTAAATTAAGATATGTTATGAGTGTATTACAAAAGAAGCAAATGACAAGTTTGTAGAACTACTTGGCTCTCGAAGTTAAGGTCGTGGCTTGTGGGTAAGAAACTCATGTTCTGCACTTTAGTTTTCATACTTAAAAGCAATCATCGAGAGAGTGACGCGACTCGAGTCACGCTGCGTCATGTCAAATAGACCGATTCAGAAAGAGTCTGGCAGAGTCATAACTGAGTCAAGCTCACCAGTGAGTTCTTGGTGGCTCGGCTAGAAATCTTGTCAAGTTGAGTTGACTAGACCAAGTTTCTTGTCTAGTTACCGAGTTTTGGAACGATGGCTCATATGACTTGAATTACTGAAACATTGGAAGCACTCAATAGGCATACAAAAACCTGATGTATCAGCAAATCATAACTCCTCCCAGCTACATTTCTTAGAACAAAGGACAGAATGTCACTTAGTATGCACAAGAGCATTGTCATGCGGTCCACCTAGATGGCCATATGGTTGTACAGCCCACTGTCTTTATTATTATTCATAGTCCCTTAGTCTCATCAAGTGCACTCGTTGTGTACTTGTCTTATTGTAAAATGTGGCAAGCACTTTCATCATGTTTGGTTATATAACTTAAAATCCCCTTTTGTTTTTAGAAAGATTACCCTACAGAGAGACGAGAAAGTAGGGCGTTGCAGCCCTAATTCCTCCTCCTATTTTCTTCTCCTCTTTTTATTCTTTCTTCCTCTTTCATTCTCTATATATTAATCTACAAGCATGAAAACCTAACAATGTGAAATAGTTTGAGTTAGGAAAGACACATTTACAAGAAGAGATCATTTGGAAGGGACAGAATGCTTGATCAGATAGATCTGATCTTGCATAGTGATCATATAATTTTGGGAAATGATATTTGCACCCTATGATCTCTTAATGCATAATCACTTTTCATTTTTTTTCCACTTTTGATACTTGAATAGTTATGCTTGCCACTATTATAATATATAAAGCTAGGATACCTGCATGCTTCAAATATGTCAAAATACCCATGTTGGATATGATGAGATATTGGAATGGATCTACATTGAATATGGCTTAGTCCTATAGAGCATTTTATGTTAAAAAATAATTAGATTTAAAACAAAAAAAAAAAAGAAATTAAAAGGTGTTCATTAGAAAAACTTGTTTTTTGGAGGTATTTATATATAAAAAATTGTTTTAAAAAAATAAAATAAAGTATTAAGAGCATGATTTCAATGGCGCTAAGGGAGCATGGAGAGTTCGTATGCACATTACCTCCCACTATTTCAGGCGAGTTGGCACATCTATAAGTACTTCATATTTGAATTCCACCCAAGAATATTGGATGGTGGGAGGATTGGGATTTAATGAATGGATGGAATGATTGGCATGGAGAGATGGATGTGCTCTGGTTCTTCGTTCAATGATATGACGTAGTAGTAGTTGATGCTACTACTCAATTCGATCTGTATACGGGGCCCCCTTGTAAGTCAGACTTATACTGAAAGCTTTCGAATCAACTTAACTATACTATTCAACAACTAAACTTTAGAGACTTCTTCCGCGATTCAATGAATAGTTTCATTGATAAGACTCTTGGAAAAGGGGTTGTTGAAATACTCATCAACCAGTATAGTCTATTTCAATCCGTCTTCACCAATCCCTCCTGATGATTCCAAGTTACTGAAGACGAAACTCGAACTACAAACAAATTCTTCGAGCCCCAATTCAATCGGCACCGCGGTTCCCTCCATCCGATTGATAGTGAGAGCCAATACCTCCATGTGCCTCTACTGTTCGTCCTGGAGCAGCACTGAAGAACTTCATCCTTGCGCATCAACTGATCCTTGAATGACGAAGACCTGGCTAGGGAAGACGGGGGATGGCCGCTTGGCCAACTAGAACAAATGCACCCTCCCTACAAGGATTCTCTATGAACATCGGGTGGGTGTGTGTACACACACACACACAATGAGGTTGACCTCATGGGAGCTTCCCTTGGAACATTCCATGGGCACCACCGTGATGTGTGTCGTATATCCACACGGTGCATTTGGTGGCTCTCCTTTAGGTTATGGGACACACACACACATCAATGTTCTAAATAGCAAATAACACGTAGCATGGTGTTTACCCCTCTAAAGTGTGAGGCTTAAGCTACATGGTGAGTGGTGCTACTTCTGGATTTTTTAATTAAAGTTATGCTTGGTTGCGCCAAATATCATGAAATTTTATGATATTTGCATCAAATCAGTCTGATTAATAATTAAATTTAATGACATTTGGTATCATCAAGCTTAAAATAATAGGAAAAATATGCAAAGATTAAGTATAAAAGTAAAGAAAGAGCAACCTAACTGATTTAATAGTATTAAAGGAGAGAATTTGAGAGAGAGAGAGAGAGAGAGAGCGTGATGGGGACATCAGAGGACCTACTCAGGTGTACCAGAGACGGAGACGACCACCCACATCAACACAACTTTCTTTGTAGATGGGAGACGAGTACCAGACGGGGCCCGCCAGACCATTTTGAAGACCCCACATGCATTGGACATGCATCAGGAAGACCTCACCTTGGGATGATGCATGTGGGCTGCTTAGGAGATCATTTTAGTCATAAGATTTCTATTTCATGTCGATCCAACCGTTGGATCTTGTCGATCAAGCCATCGGGCCACCAGATCTTCTAGATCTGGGCCCATTGGACTCTAACCTTGCTTTCTTTATGTTATTTGTTATTTTTAGGAGTTATTTGATGGTTGAGATTGATAATATATGTTTTAGTTTTCTTATTTTAGATGATGGGCCACTTTACTTAAGTAAGTGGCATAGTTGTAATTATGTTGGATTTAATTCCAAATTTTTAATTATAAAAGCACAAAAGGGTGGAGTTCCAAACAAAAAAAAAAAGAAGCTCCCTTCCAATTAAATTGTGGAAGGGTAAAAACATGTTTGGTGGTGGATTCCAAGGTACATCTTTCATCTTCCTCTTCTTCAAAAGGTATTCTTCGTCTTACATCATTCCTCTCTCCTCTTCGAAAGGTATTCTTCTTCTTCTTCTTCTTCTTCTTCTTCTCTTGTCTTCCTCTTTTCCTTCCCATTACAACCTTTTAAACCCAAGATCTTCAATTTCTTATTTTCTCCAATTTAAAAAAAACCCTAATTCCAAAATCCTCAATTCCCAGAACCATAATCTTCCTAATTTCAGATTTTCCCATTTCCTAAGCCTAATCATAAGACCTATAAATCTGTCCATTGAGTGTGGAACGTGCCTATGCTAAATTGGAAGTTTTATCCTTCCATTGGTCCAACTTTTAATTGATTTATGTGATTTCTTAGCATGCGGGCATGTGATTTAGGTTAAATCAGATTTTATTTCCTGTTATTTACTCTTAATCAATTGGTAGGTTAGCATCTTTTGTGAATTGAATTACTTTATGGACTCTTTCGTAATCTCCAGGTTGCATGCTAGCATTAAATCATATGTCCTGCATCAAAGAGAGAGAAAGAGAGAGAGAGAGAGAGAGAGAGAGAGAGAGAAGAAACTCATAGGGTTGGGATGCCTAGCCCTACCTTATTTATAACAATTGGAGAAAGAGAACAATCACATATGTGCCCTTACTAGGAGAAAAAATCTAAAGAAAGAAAAGGGACAAATAAGGAAAGCATAAAAGTAAAAATAAAAAGTAAAAAGGCTAACACCAAGGCCTAGGTGTACGTGCCTATACGCCCAATCATAGGATCCAAATAACAAAATGACAAATGGAAATAGTGACTTCTATGAAGATCCAGAAAGATACAGAAGATTGGTTGGGAAGCTCACTTACTTGACAATCACACGTCCAGATATCTCCTTTGTTGTAGGGATTGTGAGCAGATTTATGCACAGCAATGGGATGTTGTCTTGGGCAACCTTCTCTATGTGAAGAAAGCTCCTATATTGGGTCCTATATATAAATCATATAGTCATCTCAAAGTGGAGTCTTATGCAGATGCCGATTGGGCTGACTTAGTAGTTGATAGGAAGTCTACATCTGGGTATTGTATGTTTGTAGGTGGAAACTTGGTCACGTGGAGAAGTTGAAAAATAGACTGTGGTAGGAAGATCTAATGCAAAGGCTGAATACAGAACCATGGGGTATGCAGTATGCGAACTTCTATGGGTAAAGTCCCTTCTTTAAGAACTCAAGCTTTTCAGTACTGAGCCCATGATCCTTCACTGTAATAATGAGGCAGTAATTCACATGGTAAATAATCCCTTATTTCATGAAAGGACAAAGCATATAGAGGTAGATTGTCACTTTATTAGAGAGAAGATTGTATCAACAAAGATCTCCATTAAGCATGTTCACACCAATACCAATTAGTAGACATTTTCACCAAGTCATTACCATTTCCCATAGTTCTTATCTTGCAAACGAGCTGGCCGTGTTTGATCTATATGCTCCAGCTTGAGGGAGAGTGTAGAAGAACAGTTGAATAAGTCAGAACACAGAGTAGAGTAAGCTGTAGAACAACAGTTGAATAAGCTCTCTTATATTAGACCCAGCCCATGCAAAAACCCAACTTGGGCACACATTTTGTACAGGGCTTCCTATTATATAAAAGAGGCTAGGGTTCTTTTCTAACCCCCACCTCATACATATATCACTTCTCTTTCCCTTCCCCATATCTCTATCATCTCCCTCATTCCTCTCATCTCTCTCTCTTTCTTCTTCATTAATATCAAGCCTCTCATGCTCACATAAGATTTTTCACTTTTCATTGTTAGCAGTCCAATAAATGCCCAAAAACCTGATAGTCAGATAGTTAAATAAGCAGAATTTTTATTTCATGTTTCATCTGAACTGGTACGCATGAATTAGACAGTTTAATCTAGATTGCTTGTATGATATTTATACAAGCCTTAAGTGCATATGTTTCATCCATCACGCTACTATAGTACAAGCAATTTCCCCTTTAACAAATAGGTGTGTGCTTACGAAACCTTTCTTTGACTACAGAAGTAGGAAAGGAAACGCCGTTTCCTAGGAGTGCATGAGAAAATAAATGCGCAGTTTCGAAAGAAAAATTTCCCGCATAGGAAATGTGATTTCTGACTCTTTCTGATGGCGTGGCACTTCAAAAACAACGAAAAGAGGGTTTCTCAAGAAACTCTTTTTCTTTTTCCCACTGTTTCACTGAATCCAAAAGGTCCCCAAGTGTTTTTTTTTTCTTTTTTCAGGCATGAGAAAATTTATTGAACCCACAACCGTGTTCCATTTGTATAAACACAAATTTCTTCTAATGCTTATTTCCTTATTTGTGTTGGTCCAGAACTGCATTGTCTTTTATGCTTCTCATGGATTTGCAAGTGGTTGTTATGTTTCTTGTGGAAAAAGGATTGAGTACCAAAGTAACCCAAACTATGAAATGCAAAGCACCAGATCATCATTGTCATCATCATTATCTAAGCCTTATCATTACTAATTGGGGGTTGCCACACAAACCCTGTTGTGCTAGTTCACTCTATCAAGGACCATGGTCTCAGCTAAAACATAGGCATGCAAAGCACCAAACATGCACCTAAAAATGCATTAGATATTAGGAAGGCAAACTATATATAAATTATGATGATTTCACCACACTAAATAGTGATGATCAAAAAGTGATGACAAACTTCATAATCACCACAGAAAGCAATAACAAACTATCTGAAAAAATTATTCCCCATGAAACCTCCAGACATGTTTGAAGATGATCCTGATTTTTTTTTTTAAATGGATAAAGATAAGGGTATTTTTGAAAAATCTGCCAACACCATAACTAAATGAAAGATGAGGCAGTTTTATGCATCCACCTATACATGATTTCATCAAAATATCTGCATAAAGGCAAAGAGACTCACTAGCTTCAAATTTTCAATGCCCATGTGTGTGAGTGCACACACGTGTGTGTTTGTGTATTATTTGATCAGTTGAAGTATAAGTAAAATAGTTAGCTCTATTGCACGCAGGGTGAGAATTTTCCAAAGGCAGACCTAAAAGGGGAATGACAGAGTCATAGCTACATCCCTATATATAGGCATACCGCAAAAGAAGACAGTTTGGAGAAACAAATCTTGAGGACTTAAATCTTGTTGGACATAACCTCCGGCAAAACCTTTCAATAGCATCTCAAGATCTGAATGCATTGATAACCATAATAAGTAATTCACATATATGGTAAAACAGGCTAAACAATAACACTATAAATTACCATCTTCAAGGTTTAAAATTGGCGTATCGTGTATCATATTGTTCACTGCTGATACAGGTTTGTATCCCTCGTATAACCCCTGTATCGAGTTGTTTCATTCGGGTAATACTTTTGTAGACATCTGTGTGTGGGCCTGTTGGTCCCTGGCTTATTTCTCTTTTAAGTTATGTATTATACTCTCTCTCTCTCTCTCTCTCTCTCTCTCTCTCTCTCTCTCCCCCCCCCCCTATTTGAGAGTCATTGCTGCCTATTTGGCAATGTGATCCGATTTTTTGAGGAGGGATCTTGCAGTTGCTTCAGATTTTGTCACAGGTAGCTAATTGTTTGGATGTTGTTTTTCAGTTTTTTTTAATCAGACTTTCAGAGCACTTTTATGCCAGTTTTCTTAAGAAAACCAGTTGCGGCAGATAGGGTTTGCTGGATATACAGGTTTGGACAGATTTTCTTTAAAGGTTTCTTCTAAATTTTCTTGAAATTGGTTTGCATCACCATGGTTTTCTAGAATTTCTTATCATGGCAGTTTTTGGGTTCTTTTCGCCTTAATTTTTCAGCAATCTATTTGAGGGCAACAATCAGGTAATTTAAGTTTTGGTTTTTGCTTGAAGATTGTCAAGATTTACGAAGACTATCAAGCTTTGTTAGCTATATGAGCCCTTGTATGGTTGATATATTTGACTATTACTCGCCCAGATTTATCTAATGCGACGAGTTTTATAAATCAATTCATACGTGCTCCCCATTCTGGACACCTTGAAGCAATTCATCGCATCTTACCCTACATCAAGTTTTCTTTCGGCCATGGCATCCTATTGAGCTATGATAACAATCTTGATATTGAATGATACTCTAATGCAAATTGGGTAGGATAACAAGATGATCGATGCTCTGCAACAGGTTATTGTACTTTTTCAAAGGTAATTGAGTTACTTAGAAAACTAAAAAGCAGGCAATTGTTGCATAGTCCAATGCTGAGGCAAAGTATCATGATATGGCGAATACCGCATGTGAAATTACGTGGTTGAAAAGTTTTGTTACTAAATTGAGAATTCCTGTGAAGACTCTTGTGCCTAAGTGAGAATTCCAATGAAGACTCTTATGCCTAGTCATTATGACAATCAAGTTGCCATTCATATAACTTCTAATTCTATTTTACATGAGCAAACAAAACATATTTAAGTTGATTGTCATTTTATTTGTGAGAAGGTTGTTGTTGGCATTATTTTCACTCCATTTACTGTCTTTTACTCAATTGGCGGATACCTTCATTAAGGCTCTTACTGCTGAAGTTGGATGATGTACCTTGGCAAGCTGGACATGTTTGATATTTTATTTCTTGGCTTGAGGGAGAGTGTAGACATCTGTGTGGGCCTGTTGGGCCTTTAGCCCTTCTGTTATTTTCTCTTTAAGTTATTTATGTTTTCCTCTTTTGCCCTCGTTTCTTTCTTTAAGTGCAAAGGACATATTTGTAATTATAAATATCCACTATTATAAATAAGGGTTGTAGTCTAGCCCCATATGGCATTTTTTCTTTCTCAAATTCTTTTCTTCTCTGACTACTTTAAACTTTGGTAATCACTGCTTAATTAGTTCTCGTACCTTCAGCTAAGTGCTCATAACTTCAGCTATTGGTAAGGTTCTCTTATGTGATATACCGGTTCGCAAGATCCAATATGCTCGAAATACTCTCGTCCCTGTGATAGCAATGAAAAACAATTATGCAAAGAAAAGCATACAGTTAAATTAGTTAAGCAAATGCATCATTGTTAAAGGAGAGCATCAAACCATTTGTTGCCAAGAATCATGCATGCTATAATGATTGACAAGACTCGGTACTCCCTGCTCCAACTGATCCTACAATATTTGAGGACTCACTGTAAGAAACACATTCAGCTCAAATACGATGAACCTGGAAAACAGTTAAAATGAGTGTCAAACCTTAACTCCAGGTGGTGCGAGTCTCCCGATATTATTGTTAGCATCTGCAACTTTCTGCATTGCTTTTTGTAGTTCATACAGCACAATAATGTAGCTCTCTTCGGATAATGATCCTTCCTCTGCAAATTTAATGAATCTTTGGCATAGATCGTTGTAGCGCTCACCGATAGTTTTGGGGGGATCACTAACACATGCATGTTCAATACGACACTCATCCGACACATGTCTATTCCTCATTTCCTTTGTCCAACGTTTCAAAATGTAATGTGATGGGATCTTTGGAACACCTGATGTTAGGAGGACAACCAACGCATGCCTACAAAGAAAGCCTTTGAACTCAAACAATCGACAAATACAAGAAACTCTTATTTCAGAACCATTCCACAAAACTCTGTAATCCTTCCCCTTCAGCTTTTCTATATCTTCCCATTCCTTCACTATGTATGTTGTGATTGCCCCTTCTAGCTGCACAAAACTAATAGAACAGGCAGACATTCCAAAAACCTCAACTTGGAATTTCTTGAATATTTCTCTAGTGTAGATAGATGCTGCTTGTTTCTCAAAAGGTGACGGTGTCCTCAATGAGGGTGCTGTGTGGGATGTCTCTAAATCTGCTTGGACTTCCTTCTTGTACCGATTCTCAAGCGCTATCTCATAATTGTTTATAAACTCCTTCAGTGTGGTTTTGGGACTCACATATGCATCGAAAAAAGAGTCGATAATTTCATGTGGATGTGAAGAAGACATCCCTGCAAAAAATGTATCCTTCAAATACACTGGGACCCACAGTTGTCGATCTTTATACAATGACAAAACCCATGGGTGTTGCCCAAGGTTAAAATCTTTAATCAAGTTATCCCATCTCATTTCAAATTCATCAATTGTCAAAGAGTCATATACACAGTTATGTAACTTATCAATGAACGTCAGATCAACTCTACATATGTAACCCAATTTTTCAGCAACTCTTTTCAAGACATGCCATAGGCAAAGGCGATGGTGAGTTTCTGGAAAAACCTCTGTGATTGCTGCTTTTATAGCCCTATCTTGGTCAGTGATTAATGCCTTTGGAGGTCGTCCAGACATTGCTGCAAGCCATGTCTTGAACAACCACACAAACGACTCTTTTGTCTCATCTGCAAGGAGTGCACAACCAAACAGCACCGACTGCCCATGGTGGTTCACACCTACAAATAGAGCTAATGGTACGTTATATCTGTTTGTTAAGTATGCAGTGTCAAAGGTAACTACATCACCAAAGTATGTAAATGCCGTCCTAGACCTGGCATCAACCCAAAAAACACTTCTTGGTTGTTGTTCCTCGTCCACTTCCACTGCATAATAGAAAGCTGGATTCAATACATGCATGCGCATGCAATGCTTAAGAATAGATTGTGCATCTTCTCCTGCAAGTGACTTTCGCCTTTCTTTCTCAATTGGATTTCTACGTTGTTTTTCTATGGGGCCTGACTTGTTGATTCCATTGGATTGCTTGGCCATCGAAGAAACTATATTTTCTGTTTCTATTCTAGAAGCCTGTGGTTTTCTAATCACATTCTTTTGCGATTTGGGTACCTTCTTATGTGATCGAAGAGAGTACACATTCCCTGGACTCAATTCATGGTTATGTTCCTTCACAAAATTAAATATTTTCCATTTCTTGGAGTCCATTCTCTTTGCCTTTATCATTGCTTTACAGCCTACCCTTGTGACTGGTCGTGGATTGACTATGTTTTCCTTTTCAACTTTGAAACCTTGTCTGGAACATACATACAAGCCAGCAATTAATGTGTTGTCTTTCTTTGAATAGCGCGTGGATCTTTTAGTGACGCTGAAGCCAACACGCCGAGCATATTCTTTATAAAATAAGTACAATGCTTGCTCAGTTTCAAATTCCATTCCCACAGACGGCTCTCGAATGGCATCTTCTTTATTTACAATGGACTCCCTTGCTGGAGACTTCTCTTCCATTTCATCCCCACCCAGGCCAAGTTCAACATCTTCAATTCCAATGGACGCCCTCATTGTAGAGTTCTTCTCTGCCTCATCCTCACAGACAAAGGCTTCGACATCCACCGCCAGACGACATTCTGTGTTTTCCATTTCCATGCCAACCACTGGATGCTGCAAAACACATGTCCACGTCAATTTTTCACGACGACTTCATCTAGCGACATTTGAACTTGCAAGGAGAAGAACATCTTGAAGATTCATGAGTGAATAACACAGCAGATATAAATAATATTACATGCTCTTGCCTCTTTGCAACTAAATTCTCTAATGCTGGAGAAAGTATAGGACATGATGCTAACTATCTCATTGTTTTGTCTTTTTATCTTGAATCTCAAATGGAGTATTATAATACTAGTGATTGGTTAGCATTGTGGGAATGATGGACATTTGATGCAATCCAGTGAAGAACAGGTTGGCATTTGGCCATTAAACATTCAAATGCCACTCTCTTCCCTATGAATATCTTCAAGCTCAGCTATTTTACAGGGAATCCATCAAGAACAACGAGCCATTTGATGCATCCAAGTACCATATGAATCTCAACCAAACAAAATTGCCTTTTTTTTATATTTGAGTACCACAACTGTATGTGTGGGGTCCACATTTCAGTAATCCGGACTGTTCTTCTGGTGGGTTCCATTATGTTTGGTTCATGGCTCACGCCCAAAAGGTCTCCTCCATCTGACAATCTTATTGCCTGATTAGTGACCTCCCAACAGTGGCTATCCACATTCAATGAAAAAACTCATGGATTTTATGGCAACATTTTCTGATGGGCAAGAACTTTGGGGAATGGCATGAATAGCCTGGATGACACTAATATAGGCCCACTTGTATTGTGGCCTGCCACTTATGGTATTATAAGATGAGTCTTTACTTGAGTCTGACAGCCAAAATGCAAGGGTGACCACCAACTTATACAATCAAACATGAAATCATAACTTATTAGATTTTATCCTATAACAATGAATAAACTCAACTAACAACCAGTAACAATTCATCCACATATGACATAAGGTTATGTTTCGATGTACCCTAAACCAGAGGCAGAGTGGATATTTCTAGTGGAACAGATGGCTCCATACTGATGTGCATTTGGGGCAGAATAAAATTTTTTTTTTATAAAAGCAGCCATTAAAAAGGCCCACCACATAACTCAAAGCAACCATTTTTACAACTTCCTCCATCCAAAATCAACATGAGAAGCTTTAATCCCACGACAGGGAACCAACATTCATACATACACATGCAGACAAAACATAAAGTGTACAATGGCATACACGTACCCAATCCAAAGCGTTCAAAGAAAGGGCCTCACTGTAGATGTTTCGTAACTGAAAGAAATCGTGCTAATGGATCACTATAATTGTTTGATCAGTTACCAACAAATAGACTAAGGGGTCGTTTGGCACCCTGGATTTGGAGGTAATGGGTGTATTTCAAATGCAAGTGGCTGCTTTTAGCATTTGACGGCCCTGGATTTGGAGGTAAATGGAATCAGAGATATTTCAAATACACCCTTTTGGTGTGTTTTCAAATCTCAGCAAAATGTTGGGATTCCGGTGTAATCCAAATGAAAAGCGGGAGAGTCTCATGTGTAACAAAAGTGTAGCTATGCTATTAATCCACTATACATGTGGCACACTAATGATATCCCAAAACAATCCAATTATTAGCTACGACACTAAAATCACATCAATATAATGGTCTATAACATCCAAACGTTGGACATCTAAATGGACGGTTAAAAAACATTGGTGAGTCACTTGTTTGTGATCCTTATGTTTGTGGCCCACCCAAGGCTCGAAATTTCCACATTTTTGCCAAAGTATATATTTCAATGAGCTTAATAAAGTTTCGGTTATCTCTCCAAAAAAAATTTGTTATATATATATATATATATATATATATATATATATATATATATATATAGAGAGAGAGAGAGAGAGTCCCGGTCTCCTGCGCACCGTGCCGCATGGTGCTTAAGTACGAGCTCCATTAGGAGCCATTGGATGCAAAACATCGGCTGGGATTCAGCATTCCTGCACAGGAGAGTCTCCATAGAGATGACTCGCGCGCCAGTATTTTCGGACGCACGCGAGCTCCTCCTGAAGTGACGTCTCCAAGTTCTATGGGCCACACTGTGATGTGTGTTTTGTATCTGCACCATCCATCCATTTGGACGGATCATGTTACAGCATGATCCAAAAAATGAATCAGATCCAGAGCTTGAGAGGACCCCACCACAAAAAAAACAGAGGGGAGAGTGACGCCCACCGTTAAAAAGTTCTGAGGGCCACGATAGTTTTCGTTCAAGCAAATATTTAACATTTAAGTTTATCTTAGTATGAATGATATTATGAACGGGATGGATGGGATATAAACATTATGGTGGACCCAAGGAAGTTTCAATGGTAAGAATTTACCTACACACTTTTTACTAACATACGGCATACTTAAGCTCTGGATTTATATCATTTTTTGTCCCATCGTCTAAAATGATCTTTCAAAACTGATGAACGTGGTGGATCTTCCTTAAACATCACGGTGGACCCCACTAACTTACCATGTCAGGAAGTTCCTTTGGAATCCCTGTCGACAAGGTTATCTGCTATTATTGGTAATGTGGCCAGACTGTCACAACTTCCAAACTTAATTTTCTTGGATTTTGCTTTTTGGGTTTTCTCTAATTCACGCTTCCAAACTTAATTTGTTTGATATATGGAATCTCTAATGTGATAAAAGTTATTTATCTCCATAGTTTTTTTTTCTTGCTTTTTAACTTATTACTTTTCTACCTCTCTCTCTCTCTCTCTCTCTCTCTCTCTCTCTCTCTCTCTCTCTCTCTCTCTCTTTAGAAAGTTGCTGGAGGTTCTTCCCCCAGTCCTGGTCTCTCCACTGTGGGACCACCTGTTAAACGGTCTGGATGATACGTTATTGTGGTCTGTGTTGAACTGAAGTGCAACACACCGGTTAGAATGATCTTCTTTCTTTTTTTTTTTTTTCCATTTCCACTATTGACAATTTGTGTTTTCTCCTCATTCTGTTTTGTGAAGTTTGTATGTATCTTATATATGCCCATATGCACAACGCACATGGATCGCTAAAAATTATAAGGATTTTTTTTCCCATCTTTATGTGATTTCCTGCTCTATCATTCTGAATGTCTTTGTAATTGTATCATTCATTTCTCAATAAGACTTATTTGCACTTTTTTATATTTTTTGTGAGTGAGTAGGGATTGCAATTGATCTGTAAAATAGGCCTGATTGGAACAAGGAGAAGGTCTACCCTGGAAATAAGGTCCTACTCTGTGAACACTTCATGCTTTCTGAATCTTCCTGATATATGTGGCTGTGAAACTGATAAAGGGATTACTGGCTTTTTTATTTTGTTTATTCTGTAAGAATGGTTTGTAAATTTCTGGGAATGCAATGGAGGATGTGGGTTTAAGGGTAAAATTTTTTCTGATGGGTATAGAAAATTTGAATAAATAGGAGAAATTGGGCTATGAATGACAATCTCATTGGATGGGGAGCATTTTTAGGACAAGTGGTACAAGGGTGAAAGCTTGCAATTGCAAACAAATGAGTGGAAGCATTAACATGAATCCTGTTACTCTGTCTCCATCATCATCTTGGTTGAAACACTAAGAAGTATGCATTTAAACCATTGGATGATCCCAATCTTCCATCATGATTGTACCCTTGATGGTCAAGGGTTGAAATGTCTAAATATTAGTTATAGACATTTGGAACTTGTAGCACTCTGTTTGTGACTCATTGATGGGCTTGATATGCCAGCCAATGGCCTAATTTTTATTTTATTTTTCAATAGATCAGCTTACGGGATCATTTGGGCAAATCGGATGATGCTGTAAAAACTGGATGCATCAATTCCCTGCAGCTCTCAACAAAACTTGCACTTCTTGAGTTGATTGTTAGTACCTACCCATTATTAGGATTTGCATGCCCTCCGCCTTTTTAGGAACTATTGATTCCTTGGATTTCTTTTACCTTTTAGATTGGTAGACCATTTCACTTCTTTATTATAAAAATAAAAAATGCCACTTTCTCATTTGCTTCTTCGTGATTCATGTCTTTCCTTGCTTTCAATCAACTTCCAAATTTTCTACATCCTCCCTTTTGTTTCAAGCTTTTGATTTGCGTATGTGGTAATAAAAAACTTATTAACTAGGCATCCCGAGTTCCTAACTGAGCATATTAATCTGGAAATTGATAATTTATAATTGTCTTGTTATTGTTGACTTTGGACCCTTTAATTTTTTTCTTAAATCCGAAATAGAAATATTGATTTTTGTTATGAGTTATGTTCATTTACTAACTTTTATACAAGTTCACGATAAACTATATCAAAACTTCTTTTTTTTTTTTTTTTTTGTAGAATAAAAAATACGTTATAGCCAAAGAGGCCCGGGTATTTATAAAAATGCATGAGAATTTAGTGGTGCAAGTTGGCACAACTTCTATTCGTCGTTGGATTCCAGAAGTAGAAGAGGAGTTGAAACCAAAAATTGAAAAGACTACTTTCTCTTCAATTGATGTGGCGTTTAACTTCTACAACCATTATGCAAAGAAAGCAGGCTTCAGTATTCGTAGAGGATCAAATAAATACAATAAGAATCAAGAAGGGATCTGGAAGATGTTTGTATGTTCGAAGGAGGGGACAACAGATAACAAGGTACAAATGAAGCATGGTGTAGTAAAGAGGCGAAGAAGTATTATTCGAGAAAGTTGTAAAGCTCGCATGACAATTAAAAAAGAGGGTAGTGGACCAAACTATATAGTGAAAAAGTTTGTTGAGGAGCACAGTCATGAGTTAGCAACTCCTCGAAAGAAACATCTTCTTCGATCACATCGTGAGGTTTGTTATGCGCAGAAGAATTTGGAAAATACATTCACTCAATCAGGCATAGGCATTTCGCAAACTATGAATGTTTTAGCAATTGAATCAGGTGGTTACGAAAATATTGGATGCATTGAGCAAGACGTGAGAAATTATGAAAGAGATAAAAGAAAAGAAACCAAGGACCATGATGCTCAACTATTGTATGAACATTTTTCTGAAATGAAGGAATTGGATCCATCATTCGCATATAATGTGAAGGTTGATGCGGAGGGTAAATTAACACATTGTTTTTGGGCTGACCCGATTTCACGTAAGGCTTATCATCACTTTGGTGATGTTATAGTATTTGACACCACGTACAATACAAACCACTATGAGTCAATATTTGTGCCCTTTATAGGGATTAATCACCATGGGCAATCAATTATACTGGGTTGTGGTTTTATCCATAATGAGACCACTGAATCTTTTATATGGTTGTTTGAAAAATGGTGTGAAGCAATGCTAAGGGACCCACTGAAAGCGATCATAACAGATCAAGATCCAGCAATGACAAAAGCCATTGCTATTGTATTTCCGAATGCTTTCCATCGTTATTGTATTTGGCATATTTTGTAGAAGGTCCCTGAAAAGTTAGGTCACATAGCTTTCAAAGATGAATTTAAAGTACCTTTTTATGATAGCATATGGAATTCTAAGAAGCCCGAAGATTTCGAAGTAAAATGGAGCAAAGTTATTGAAGAAAATGAGTTGGATCATAATGATTAGCTTGTTTCTTTATTCAACATTCGTCACAAATGGGTACCAGCATATCTAAGACATGTTTTTTTTGCGGGTATGTCTAGCAGCCAACGAAGTGAAAGCACGAATGCATTTTTTCATAAATATGTGTCGAAGAATAACTCGTTAATGGATTTCATAATTCGTTTTAATCGTGGAGTAGCATGACAGAGACACAATGAGTTAGTCGCCGATCATGAAACGATTAGTAGCAGACCGAAGTTAAAAACTTTATTCGCCATGGAGAGAGAGCTTGGAGAGACTTATACTCAGTCTATTTTTTATAAATTTCAAGAAGAGTTGTATGAAAGCACCATTTATACTGGAATTCTTTTACAAAAGATGGAAGGCCTTTACATTTACAATGTTGGAGTATGTGAAGGAACATCTCCCGAACGGCTAGTTGAATTCGAGATGAAATCTAAATAAGCAAAATGTAGTTGCTTGAAATTTGAATTTGAGGGCATACCATGTAGGCACATATTATGTATACTATGACAATCTCGGATACCCAATTTGCCAGACCACTATATTTTGAAAAGAAGGACAAAGGATGCTAAAGTAGATTTTGTTTACGAAGCGAGTGGTGTGGAGTTAAATACAGAGAAACATGAATCATATGCTCTTCGATATAGCAATTTGTTAGACATTTATAGAAATCTTACCAAAGAAAGCGCTAATTTTAAAGAGACATATCATATGTGTAAAGAAGGGCTACAAGATATTCTCAAACGAGTTCAAGATCAGAAGTTGGTTGTTGGTGAGACATTGGTGCCTAAAAATAAGAAACAAATAAAGAAAATTACTAAAGTAATCATTAAAGACCCGGTGCGTACTAAAACTAAAAGAAGTGGAAAAAGATTAATTTCTGAAAGGGAAAATGTTGCTCGTAAGAAAGATAAAAGAAGATGCAATGGATGTGGGAAGTGGGATCCTGGACATGACAGACGTAATTGTCCAATATAAAAAAAAAACTGTAAGTGCTTAATTCGTTTTATTCATTTTTATTTGATTGATTCTTTAATTTTGTTTGTTAAATTATTATATCCTTATTTTATTCATTCTTTAAAATGATTTACTTGCAGAATAAGATCTCCCACGTGCCAAGAACCATCAATGAATGAAGTTGATTTGTGTGAAGAACCATTAGATGACGAGGTTGATATGCATGAAGAACCATCGGATGACGAGGTTGATATGCATGAAGAACCATCGGATGACGAGGGTGATATGCATGACGAAACATTAGGTGATGAGGTGGAGACGTTAGGTCATGACACACCACTATCTTAATAATGTAATCAATAGCAATTTTTTAATTTACCTATTTACTTGGTAATTATGTAACTATGACTACAAAAAACCATGCATATGAAACACAAGAGTCGTCGATGATTATTTGAATGAAAGAATAATAGTTATTCATGATGTTGAAGGGCTTTGTCCCAAGCTTTTTAGTCTGTTAGCCCCTATAGGTAGTACTTGTCGCAGTTGAAATCTTATTGCAGGAAGATCTATATATAAGCTCGCATTAAAGCTCTCCGTGGATTACATATTTGCGTGGTCCTTTCATCAATGCTTCTGTGACCTTATCATCAGGTTTGATAGCAAATGAATATCAGAGTGGCCCTCAAGAAACTTTAATGATGGCTATTCAATTACCACTATTTCTTCCAGTGGTGAGATACACCTAAGATTTGGATTGGCATTTTATTATTATTATTATTTATTTTTATTTTTTTCAAATATGCCTTAAAGCATCCAGTAACCCATCAGTGGGTGTTAACCTCAAAGTATGAGGGTCCCATGGATTAATATGGTGTATACATTGTGTATATCCTCACCTCTCATCCGTTTTTTAAGTTCATTTTAAAAGGTTTTTTTTTTTTTTTGTTTTGTATATCCTCACCTCTCATTTGTTTTTTAAGTTCATTTTAAGAGGTTATTTTTTAAACTTAGCATATCCAAATGTCTGGTGGACCACACCATTGGAAAATGTGGTGAATGATCATTACAAGTCTTTTTTAAGCCACAAATGTTATTTTTTGAATAAATTGATATTTTTTCCCTTCATCCTACTCTTCTTGACCTGGTCAATGGGTTTGATGGTAAATAAACATTATAGATTTGCTTACAGTAGGTTTTAGGAATTTAGATATACTTAATTTTTTAGATCACTAATTAAAATGGGCTGTAGAAACGAATGGAAGGCATCGATATATGTCTTTTATCTGCACCGTCAATGGGGCAAAAAAAAAAAAATGGATCGTACGATCCCTTCGTCTGCACCCATGTGAACGAATCAGCATGTGTTGGGTTGGGATTACAACTTCCCACGTTAGAAAAGAACAGGCATTAGATTAGGTGCGGCCACGACCATACTTAAACAAGGTGCAGGCCTGATTGTGGGGCCCACCTTAATATGTGAATTGTTTATCGACACCGTCCAATCTGTTTTTCAGTTCATTCTAGGGCTTGATCTCAAAGTTGAATCAAATCCAAATATCAGGCTAGCCATTCCATAGAAAACAATAGTGATTGAACTCTCACCATTAACAACTTCTAAGTCAACACTGTAATGTTTATTTGTCATCCAAGCCGTTGATATGTTAAAGTGGACCATAAAAAATAAAAATTATGTTGATTCAAAGCTTTTTTCACCCACATGAAGTTTTTAATGGCCAATCACCACAAACATTATCTGGAAAAAAAAAAAGAAGGAATTGCGTAAATATATAATACATAATCAATGTGAGTCCTACGGTCAGGATTGCACCATGTTGTGTGGGGCGAGGCCTCACCTAATCCGCTCTGGGGAAGACAGCCTTTCGTGTCATGAAACGTCAGTTCCTCTGTTAGACAGTCTGGCCACATTACCAATGGAGGCGGATTGCATCTTACCCTCTCTGGGGCCCACTGTGATGTAATTTTTTTATCCATGCCGTTAATCTTTTCTCTCAGATCATTTTAAGGTATGAGATAAAAAATGAATTAGGTTCACAGCTCCAGTGGACCACACCAAAGAAAGCTGCAATGATATGACACTCATCGTTGAAACATTTCTAAGGGACACCGTGATGTTTTTTTACTATACAACCTATTCATAAGGTCACGTAGACGTGGATGAAGCGAAAACATAAATATCTGCTTGATCCGAAACTTCTCCAGCTCCTAAGAAGTTTTTAATGGTGAAGTTTTAATCCCCAATTTGTGGTCCATTTAAGCCTTTTGGGTGGCTATTTTTTTGTGACATAGCTTAAAATGATTTGAGAGAAAATCTCAACGGCGTGGATAAAATTATTACATCATGGTGGGTCTCAGAGAGCCCTCCCCAGATGGGTCCCAGAGAGCCCAGACGCAATCCGCATCCTGTTACCAATAATAGCAGATGACCTTGCTGACAGGGATTCCAAAGGAGTAAGTTAGGTGGGGTCCACCGTGGTGTTTAGGGAAGATCCACCACGTTCATCGGTTTTGAAAGATCAATTTAGACGATGGGCCAAAAAATGATATAAATCCAGAGTTTAAGTATGCCGTACGTTAGTAAAAAGTATGTAGGTAAATTCTTACCATTGAAACTTCTTTGGATCCACCATAATGTTTATATCCCATCCATACCGTTCATAATGTCATTCCTACTAAGATAAACTTCAATGTTAAATATTTGTCCGAACAAACCCTGTCGTGGCCCTCATAACCTTTTAACGGTGGACATCACTCTCCCCTTTGTTTTTTTGTGGTGGGGTCCTCTCGAGCTTTGGATCTGATTCATTTTTTGGACCATGCCCTAATATGGTCTCTCCAAATGGATAGACGGTGTAGATACAAAACACACATCACGGTGCAGGAAAGAATTTGGAGACATCACTTCAGGAGGAGCTCGCGTGCGTCCGAAAATACTAGCGCGTGAGTCACGTATACGGAGACTCTCTCCTGTGCAGGAATGCTGCATCCCAGCCGTATACGGGGATCTAATGGCTCTTATAAGAGCTCAAATTTAAGCTCAATCGTCCTGTGCCCATATCTCTCTCTCTCTCTCTCTCTCTCTCTCTCTCTTATATATATATATATATATATATATATATATATATATATATATATATAAGTTAAGATATAAAAGCTGATTTAGTTAATCAAATCCAGATCCTGTGAATATAATGAAGAATTCCAATACATTCTAAATACAGGCTCCCAAATGGAAGATTTGGATTCTAGTGCATTTCAACCAAATGCAATTGAGGACTCAGAATCACCTTGATTCCAATGTAATTGTGATTTGGATTCCAATGCATTCCAAATCCAAGCTCCCAAACGGGCCATTAATGGTCCAAGTTCAACGGTGTAGATAGCATACACATACCTCAATCCAACGCGTTCGAATGGTCAGTCCCACTGTAGATGTTTTGTAACTGAAAGAAATCACGCTAATGGATCACCATAACCGTCTGATCAGTTACCAACAAATAGATTACTGGTCCAAGTTCAACAGTGTAGATGTCATACACGTACCCCAATTCAAAATGCTCAAATAGTGGGTCCCACTATAGACATTTCGTAACTGATAATTTTATTATTTTTTTTAAAGATCACACTAAATAAATAGACTAACAGTCCGAATTCAACGAACCGGTGAATTTGATTTCCAGGATACAATCCATCCACAGTGGGACCCACAATTTTGACAGTTTGGATTGAGCTACATGTGTAGTAAGTGTACAACACCAACATGCATATCTATGGATGGCCATAATCTATCGGCGTATCGAATAACTTCCTACTCAACAGACGTTCTTCGTTTCCAATCTTGGAAAATACATATGAAAATTGGAAATTTACGATTTCATACCTCCGTCTTTTTCGCGGTAAAATCTCTTCTCTTCTTCCAATCTTGAGAACTAAAACCCTAGAAAGATTTCAATTGGGTGAGGAAATATTTACAAAAGAAGGTTTATGTTTTTTGAGATTCGGCAGTAAGGACTAAGGAGACGGCACGCACTGGTGTTTGCGGGAAGGATACTGGCGGTGCACTGGAGAATATGGTGCTCCCGCGGGATACCGGACGGTGAAGAGCGTAGAGGCTTCGATGGAGAGGCGTTTCACGGTGTTCCTTGCGCGGCGAGTCTTCGACGGGTTCTTTTCTTCTTCTTCTGCTTCTTTCGTTGGCGAAGGAAACCCGCCGGCTTGAGAGAATGTGAAGGGGACTCGCGCACCGGGACTCGCTTTGGGAAATAATAAAGGCGTGAGGATATTCGCGCGAGGAGGGATTGAATGAATCGAAGGGGTGATTCTGGGAATGTGGATGCACACGTGTGAGGTGTCGGGAGCATATTTCACGACAGGGGGTTATTGCACGTGCGACGATCGTGGAGCGACGGTATAGAGAGGAGAGGGGAAGGGAGGGGACAGAGAACAGGGAGTCAAGGGAAGAGAGAGAGAGAGAGAGAGAGAGAGGAGGGTTGGGATCCTCACGGTTGAGAGAAAGGGAGCAGTGGGCGAGCAATCCTCACCTTTGTTTTCCTTCTTCTTTTTTTTTGGGGGCTCACTTGAGTCTCGGGTTGGAAAACTGAAGTTTACACGAAAAAACTTTTGTGGAAAAAAACTACGACACAAAATGATAATAATGCACTATAAAAGCAAAAAATGATAAGTGAGAGATTATTAGTTTGAACAAGCCTCTAATATACTCCTCAAGCCTGCGCTATGCTTGTGAAACCATTAGAAACGAATTTAGAAAACCTACAACACCTCTCTCTGTATTACAAATTCTGATTACACCTGATATATATAGCTTCATATGGTATCAAAATCGAAATGAGAAACAAATCCCACACTTACGCAATTTTAAGTGTGCACAGTCAATGGCACCTTCGATGGGACTTTAATGGCATCAACAATCTATCGATGGCATCAAACACCTTCGATGGCATTGAGTAAAATACCAAAATATTCCACCGATAAAACATGGATTTTCTGAATTTTTTTAATGGCATCGAGCATCTGTCAATAGCATCGACATATGCTTGATAGCATTGAGTAGTCTATCAATGGCATCGACAAACCTTGTTCTTTATAGATTTAAGACTCAACAAGAATCTCCACCATGTCTTTAATCTTCACTCTTCGTAGCTTCATATCCTCATTTTTAATTCAGCATTTGCATCATAGCTCCACCATCGCTTCTCGTGCACACTTTGTCTTCCTTTTACACATTCGTCAAGCCCAAAGATGTACAGAACTTGAACTTCTTTGTATGAACCGTCTTTGTAAGCATGTCAACAGGATTCAGCCTTAATTTGGTCCCACCGAAATCAACTTCGGTCCCCCTCAAATTTGACAGAATCAGCATAGATTTTTCATAGCGACTCAATCCGACCGAAGCGAAACAAAAGTGCATAAATCCAAGGTCGGTTTACGAAATTTCCAAGTCGATGCAAAAGTTAGAGTTCCACAACTATAAATAGGAGTCTCTAGGACGTTCCAAAGTATCTTCTAGGGTTTGAAAAGGGAGAGAAAGCCGAAGTGGAGTGCCGACAACATTCTTCCACTTCGATTTCTTCACTGAATCTAGTTGATCTTTTTAGTTTCTTTCAGGATGTTAGTCTTGTTAGGCTAATCTCTTAGCTAAGGCAAGGGATGAAGCTTATAGTTTATTTTGATGATTATCTTGCTTTTATTTAAGTTTATATTGAACTTCCATTGATTTCTAGTTTGAATAAAGGAATATTTTCAGTTTTCTATGGTTTATTATGACTTCAATTACAGTAAATGCTTGGAACTTTTGATATCTTTTTATTAATTTTACAATTGTGTGATCTGTAAAATTCATGATTTACCATTGTCTCTTGGGCATGGTAGATGGTTGAATTCCCTGCGATCATCACATTGGTGCTTCATGAGGGAACTGATCCATTAAAAGTTCAGATTCTATTTTAACCACTCCATCATCCGATAGGATAGGATAAGACTTTGATTCTAATCGAGTTATCGTTGAATCAAGTATATTAATATTGAGATTACTATAAGTGGATTCCTGAATCTTTAGTCTTTTATTTTTATAATTTCAAAACTTTTTTTCTAAATCGTTGGATTAAAAACCTAAACCAACCAAGTTAAACTTAAATTAGTTATAGACCGTGTTCTCCATTCCCTTTAAATTTGACCTCATTCTCATCGAGTTATTACTACATCGCGACCCTTCACTTGGAATTGTAAACACAAGCTTTTAAAGAAAATCATACATTCTCGATTGCATCGAAAGCTATTCGATGGCATCGAAATATGGACCAAACTATCCAAAGAGTTTTCATGGGAAAATTATTTTACTCACGATGGCATCAACCATCGACATGTAATCGATGACATCTTCAATGACATCGAAATCATGTTCGATGCCATCGAAATTTGGCTCAATATGTCCAGAAACCAAGTGGCATTTTCAAGAAAAATTCTGATAGTATCGAGCCATCTCTCGATGACATCGAATGACCCTTCAATAAAATTGGACAGATTTTGTTTTGCACTTATTTGAAAATCTTAGTGTAGAAAATCGATGCAATCAAAGAATGTTTGATGACATTGAAGGAAACTTCGATGGCATCAACAAGATCAAATTTCTGCTCTTTTTTTTTTGACCGTTGGGATTTGACTTTATATAAACACTTGAGTTGCTTCTTGGCTTTGAGAGTGAGTATTGAAGAGATCTTTAAGAGAGTTATTACCCTTCCTCTCAAGCCCTCTTTCCCATAGGAGTTCATCATTCAATCCATTGCTTAAATGCATTTATTGGTATATTCATAGCTTGGATTGAAGAATAAACTCTGGCATTCATTGATCTTCTAGTAGCACTCTTTAATGGCAAATCATTGTGCTGGGATCCTTGAATTCTTAGCTTCTGCGAATCTTCTCTAGCTCTTAAAGACCCATCAATTTTTAGAGAAGATCAAACCAACCCTAACTCAACAACCTTGTACTTGATTGGAGCATTTACAAGTTGTTGTGGTTCAAGGGAGCTGAAGACGCATCATCAGGAAGAAGATCGTCATTAGCATGTGCTAAATGGAGCTCACTCACAAGTAAGTAATAGAGTTCATTATGTCCAAGGCCTTTTCCTTGTGTAGGATTGAGATTTAGAGTTTGGTTCTCAAACTCGTTAAGACATTTCGTATGCCTCCGACGAGAGAATACTTGTAGTGTTCATGTGTAGGACCTATTGCCTTGTGTAGGTGTTATAAGTTGCCTTGTGTAGGCCCTAGAAGTTGCCTTGTATAGGCATTGCCTTGTGTAGGCATTATGAGTTGCCCTATGTAGGGACCTAGGTTTGTCTTGTGTAGGCACCTTAGCTAACTTTGTGTAGATTGTAAAGGTTTATGGTTAACCTGATTTAAAAAGCATTGGATAGTGAAATCTGGTACACTTATGGAGATAAGTGTGTCAGCCGGCAGTAGAGTAGGCACATAGCTAAACTA
Organism: Magnolia sinica; assembly: GCF_029962835.1. Lineage (NCBI taxonomy): Eukaryota > Viridiplantae > Streptophyta > Magnoliopsida > Magnoliales > Magnoliaceae > Magnolia > Magnolia sinica. Next base: position 31,038,870 of record NC_080583.1, read on the forward strand.
CTATATATCGTTGTGTTTGTGATGCATGCTTTTATCTATGTTGCGTTGATTCATGAGATGATTAATTTTCGCACACTATATGTTTGATGTATTACAACTATTATACATTTCATTATCCTATCTTTTATTGTAAATGGTTTTATGTCAATCTTGCTTGCTTTTGTTTAAATTACTTGTATTAATTTTTGAGTAGGATTAAAGTTTTAAAATTCATATTCACCCCCCTCTAGGACACTTGGGCATGATACCGTACTTCAATTAGCGGTTTACCGCAATTTCATCAATATGTTTAGTACTTGAGTGATAAACATAATTTTCAGTCAAATTGATCACACTTTCGCTGTCACAATTAACTAGCACAACCTCTTACTGAAGCCCCAACTGATTTATCATCCCTTCAACCAAATACCTTCCTTGAACGCTTTTGTCACCGCAATGTACTCAACTTTAGTTGTGGAAAGAGCCATCACAGACTAAAGCTTCGACATCCAACTAATTGATCCACCCGCTAGCACAAACGAGTAGCCAAAAGTCGACCTCCTACCACATTGCCCGCGTAGTCAGAATCCACATAACCTACTAACTTGGCCCCTGATTTCTCAAAAGATAAGGCGTAGTCCTGCATAACTCGAATGTATTGAAGTAAGCATTTCATTGCTTCGCAGTGTTGCTTGCTGAGGTTAGATATTATCTGCTAATAACACCCACTGCATGTGAAATATCATGTCTCATACAGACCATGACATACATCGGCTGCCAACTACACTTATTTGAAAATCTTAGTGTAGAAAGTCGATACAATCAAAGACTGTTCGATGACATTGAAAGAAACTTCAATGGCATCGACAAGATCAAATTTCTGCTTTTTTTTTTTTTTTTACCGTTGGGATTTGACTTTATATAAACACTTGAGTTGCTTCTTAGCTTTGAGAGCGAGTATTGAAGAGATCTTTGAGAGAGTTATTACCCTTTCTTTCAAGCCCTCTTTCCCATAGGAGTTCATCATTCAATCCATTGCTTAAATGCATTTATTAGTATATTCATAACTTGGATTGAAGAATAAACTCCGACATTCAGTATCTTCCAGTAGCACTCTTTAATGGCAAATCATTGTGCTAGAATCCTTGAATACTTAGCTTTTGGGAATTTTCTCTAACTCTTAAAGACCTATCAATTTTTAGAGAAGATCAAACCAAACCCTAACCCAACAACCTCATACTTGATTGGAGCATCTACAAGCTGTTGCGGTTCAAGGGAGCTGAAGACGCATCATTAGGAAGAAGATCATCATCAGCATGTGTTAAATGGAGCTCACTCACAAGTAAGTAATAGAGTCCATTATGTCTAAAGCCTTTTTCTTGTGTAGGATTGAGATTCAGAGTTTGGTTCTTAAACTCATTAAGACCTTTCGTATGCCTCCGATGGGAGAATACATGTAGTGTCCATGTGTAGGACCTATTGCCTTATGTAAGCATTATAAGTTACCTTGTGTAAGCGCTAGAAGTTGCCTTGTATAAGCATTACCTTGTGTAGGCATTGTGAGTTGCCCTATGTAGGGACCTAAGTTTGTCTTGTGTAGGCACCCTAGCTAACTTTGTGTAGGTTGTAAAGGTTTATGGTTAAGCTGATTTAAAAAGCATTGGATAGTGAAATTTGGTACACTTATGGAGATGAGTGTGTCAGCCCGCAGTGGAGTAGGCACATAGCCAAACCACTATATATCGTTGTGTTTGTAATGCATGCTTTTATCTATGTTGTGTTGATTCATGAGATGATTAATTTTCACACGCTACATGTTTGATGCATTACAGCTATTATACATTTCATTATCATATCTTTTGTGCGTAAATAGTTTTATGTTAATCCTGCTTACTTTTGTTTAAATTAGTTGCATTAATTTTTAAGTAGGATTAAAGTTTTAAAATTCATATTTACCCCCCTCTAGGACACTTGGGCATAATACCGTACTTCAATTAGCGGTTTACCGTAATTTTATCAATATGTTTAGTACGTGAGTGATAAACATAATTTTCAGTCAAATTGATTGCACTTTCGCTGTCATAATTAACTGACACAACCACTTACTGAAGCCCCAACTGAGTTATCATCTCTTCAATCAAATACCTTCCTTGAACGCTTTTGTCACTGCAATGTACTCAACTTTAGTTGTGGAAAGAGCCACCATAGACTAAAGCTTCGACATCCAACTGATCGATCCACCCACTAGCACAAACGAGTAGCCAGAAGTCGACCTCCTACCACATTGCCTGCGTAGTCAGAATCCACATAGCCTACTAACTTGGCTTCTGATTTCTCAAAGGATAAGGCGTAGTCCTGCGTACCTCGAATGTATCGAAGTAAGCATTTCATTGCTTCGCAGTGTTGCTTGTTAGGGTTAAATATTGTCTGCTAACAACACCCACTGCATGTAAAATATCATGTCTCATACAGACCATGACATACATCAGGCTACCAACTGCATTCGAATTAAGCACACGATACATATCTTGCTTTTCTTCATCGATTTTAGGACACTATTCTGAAGATAGTTTGAAGTTAGCTGCGTGGGGAACACTGACCAGCTTAGCCTTGTCTATCCCATACTTCATCAATCATTCTCAAGATATTCCACCTGAGATAATCATGACATTCTCCTCTTCTTGTCTCTGCATATGTCAATATTAAGAACCCTCTTTGCAGCCCCCAGATCTTTTTTATCGAATGTTCCTGATAACTAAGTCATCAATAAGTCGATCTCGGACATGCCATGACTGGCGATAATATATTATCGACGTACAAAACTAGGATAATGAATTTTTCATCTCTCAGTGTCTTGTAATAGACGCAATGATCATATTCACTCCTAATAAATCTCTGACTCACCATGAAAGAATCAAACTTTTTATACCACTGCTTAGGCAATTATTTTAGGCTATACAATAACCTTTTTAACCTACAAACCTTATTTTCTGCCCCTTTTATTTTGTAACTTTCTGGTTGCTTCATGTAGATCTACTCTTTCAATCTCCCATGTAGGAAGCCAATCTTCATTCCATCTGCTCCAACTCGAGATCGTATTGGGCAACCAACGCCAACACGAATTGAATAGATACTTGCTTCAAAACTGGTGTGAATATTTCAATGAAGTCGACACCTTCTCTCTGAGCATATCCATTCGCTACCAACGTTGTCTTGTATCGATCATGTTTCTTCTTAAAGGTCCACTTGCACCCGATCAGTTTACAGCCAATGGAAAGCTTTACCAGATCTCACGTCTCATTCTTGTACATAGAGTCTATCTCATCATTCATCGCTACTTTTCTTCAACATGTGGCTCATCAAGGGCCTCCTGAAGAGTAGAAGGATTCCCCTCATCTGTAATAAGGGTAAATGTGATATTTGAGTCATTCTTATATCTCGCCGATAACCTGCGATCCCTCTGTGGATTCCTTCTCACAGCTGGTTACTCCACTTGCTCTTATATCTCTGTTTATGTACCCGTATCTGCCTGTGTCTCATCTGTGTCTAACTGAACGCCCACAACCAACTTTTCCATTTCTTTGTGCTCATCCTTACGAAACAATGATCTTTCATCGAATTTGACGTCATAACTAAACATAGTTTTCTATGTGACTCGATCATATAGCTTATACTGCTTCACATCATTAGCATAACCAATAAATATGTATTTCTTATCCCTTTGGTCTAGTTTACTCTCTCGACTGACGGTACATGAGAGTAAGTATTACGACGAAATACACGTAGTCCCAAGTAGTCTACCTGTTGACCGCTCCACACTTCCTCTGGAATCTTACGTTTAATGATCGTAGAAGGGGACCGATTCACCAAGTAACAAGCCATGTTAACGGCCTCACTCCACAGTTCCTTACCGAACCCAACATTATTAATCATGCGTCGGGCCCTCTTTAAGAGAGTGATTCATTTGCTCAAACTCACAATTCTACTCTGGTGTGTGCCTTATCCCTTTATCTTTGCAATGCCTATTGAATTCCTCGAAAATAAATTCTCCACCATTATTTATCTTTAATACATTTATCTTTCCCCCTGACATTTTTCTACTATCATCTTCCACTGCTTGAAGTTGGTGAAAACATTGGATTTATTTTTCATAAAATAAACCCACTCTTTTGGAATAATCGTCAATGAATGTGACAAACCATGATGACCCTTCACTAGAAAACACAGGCATCGGACCCCATACATCAAAATGCACATAATCAATAACACTATTACAAACATATTTACCATACTTAAAGATAACATTAATTGTTTACCATATATACAATGCTTGCATATACTATAATTAATACTTTTAAAAATTGAAATTAAACAACAGTTAAAAAGTACTTTCATGCCCCACTTACACATATGGCCTAATTGTGCATGCCACATATGTTCAGATGTGGAATCCACTTCAGACATTGCAACTCCACCCAATGAAGTGCTCTCGATAAACCTGTAAAGGTTTCCGTTCCTCTTTGCCTTCAAGACCATAAGTGCCCCCCTTTGAAACTTTAAGGACACGATTAAACCTGGTGAATTTTCACCCAAGCGCATCGAGTGCTCCAAGAGATATCAAACTCTTCCTCAGCTAAGGAACATGTCTCACCTCGATCAAGATACGCACCATGCCATCAAACATCTTGATGTACACCAATCCAATACCAACTACTTTACAGGCATTATCATTGCTCATAAAGACCTAGCCACCATCGCACTCACTTTAATTAGTGAACAAAATCTGATGAGGAGTTATATGGTATGAAGCTCTTGTATCTAAAATCCATTCTTTGTCGAAGTATACGAATTTTGATCCGATGAGCATGTCACTACTGTTCACTTCCCCACTGGATTTTCAGTGTTGTCTGCCTTGGAAGAACTTTCTGAATTTTCTTTTCTTACCTTAAGATTATAACAATCTTTCTTCATGTGCCCAGACATCTCAGAATTCTATCACTTCAACTTGCCTTTACCCTTGCCTTTGGATTTAGACCGCGATCGTGAAGATCCACTGTCCCGTTCAAAATTTTGCCCCCTCGTAATTAATGCATCTGTAGAGGCACCCTACATCACTGCTTTTTTTTTTTCTTATCGCCTTCAACTGAAGGACTGAGATAATGGTTTCGAGATAGTCAAACCTAACGAGACCATTGAAAGTAGAAACAGTCAAACCCAATGAGACCATTGAAATTATTTATGGTATTTGTGCTAGTAACATACACTTGACACAGGATTGCCCTGCAATTTTTGTATTCCAAGAATTGTTACACAAGCAATCTAATATCGTGAACAATTATTAAAGGTCATGTGGTGCCTCCATCTCAAACATGTATAATCCTAGCTGGAAAAACCATCCACACTTTAGTTAGAGGGATGGGAAAACGGTTAATACGGAGAGAAATCCTTAAGGGACTTTTCTTTCAAATTTCAACCCATTAAATCAGAAAAGATCTCAAGAGGATATAGTTTAGAAATTCATTCAAAATCAAGAGCAATTCAACCAAAATATGTTACAAGCATTCCAGGATATCAAAACATCCTTGGCAGTGGTTGCATCGTCTATTCAAAGGATTGAGTCACAACTAGATGTTAGAGAGAAAGGGACTCTTCTAGCCCAACCTCTACCTAACCCAAAACAGCTCAAGCTCTTTGAGCCATCATGTGAAGCAAGCTAAGTCTATCACCACTCTGAGAAGTGATAAGATAATTGATAAAAACATCCCAAAGAGGACTGAGAAGCCTAAGGACTCGGAAGAGTCTGAGAGGTATGATGGACCTAGCCATGCTACGTATGAGAAAAAACCGGAAAAAGAATACAAGCCCGTTACATCGTTCCCTTAAAGGTTGATTTCATTAAAATCTCTATCTAACACTTAGGATATCTTGGAGGTGCTTAAGCATGTGAATATCAATATTTCTTTGTTGGATGCCATAAAACAAATTCCATCATTTGCCAAGTTTTTGAAAGATCTCTGTATGATTAAGAGAAGACAAAACATTCAAAAGAAAATTTTTCTGATAGAAAAAGTAAGTGCTATCCTTAAGCAAGATGTGCCTCAGAAATATAAAGATCTTGGTAGCCCAACTATCTCTTGTGTAATTGGGAATTACTATATAGAACATGCACTACTTAACTTTGGGAACGAGTGTGAATCTGATTCTATACTCGGTTTACAAACAGTTCTGCCTTGGCAAATTAAAACCCACCAGGACCACACTTCAACTAGCTGATCATTCAGTTCATATATCGAGAGGAATGATAGAGGACATGCTAGTCCAAGTCGATAAATTCTACTATCCAATAGATTTTATTATTTTGGACACTCAACCCGTCATTAATGTGAGCGCTCAAATTCCTATCGTTCTTGGCCTACCATTCTTAGATACATCAAATGCTATCATTAATTATAGGAATGGAATTATGAAATTAACTTTTGAGAGCATGACATTAGAGCTAAATATATTCAATATGTATAAATAACTGGAGGATGTTGATGATGTCCATGGAGTAAATGTGGTTGACTGATTCGTAAAAGCTAGGTTTGAACATAAAATCTAACACTCTAGAGAAATACTTGGCCTACTCCGCTGATTTAGATGATTATATAATTACGGAGAGGGATGTCTTGCTTGATGCTACACCGGTACTTGAAACTAACTGGTGGAGGGCGAAATTTGAAAAATTGGCCCAAACCAATATAAAGCTTCTATCGTCTAGTGTCAAGGTACTGAAGCTTGACCTAAGACCATTACCCATTGATCTTAAATATACTTATTTAGGTCAAAATGAAACATATCCAGTGGTGATTTCTTCCCACCTAAATGAGGAACAAGAGAGTGCTTATTTCTACTATTAAGAAACATAAAGGAGCCATTGGATGGACAATCGCGGACCTTAAGGGAATCAATACTTCGATTTATACTCATTGCATTCACCTCAATGATAATGCGAAAACATCTAGAAAACCACAACATTGGTTAAATCCAAACATGAAATAAGTGGTTAACGCTGAGGTGTTAAAGTTGTTGGATGTGAGTATCATATACCCTATATCTGATAGTCAATAAGTGAATCCAACTCAAGTGGTACCCAAGAAGTCAGGGATCACCATCGTCGCCAATGTGGAAAATGAACTCGTGTCAAATAGAGTCAATACTTGTTAGAGAATGTGCATTGACAACCAAAAATTGAATACCGTCGCAAGAAAAGACCACTTCCCTTTGCCTTTTATCGATCAATTTTTAGAAAGGTTAGTTAGTCATTCCTATTATTATTTTCTGGATGGATATTCGGGCTATAACCAAATAGAGATAGCTTTTGAAGACTAAGATAAGACCACATTTACATGTCCTTTTAGCACTTTCGTATATCGAAGGATATCATTCGGACTATGTAATGCTCTTATCAGTTTTCAGCAATGCATGTTGAGTATTTTATCTGACATGGTGGGACAATTCTTAAAGGTTTTCATAAACGATTTCTCTATTTTTGGTACATCTTTCAGCGAATGTCTTAACAATCTCAAACTTGTGCTAAAAAGATGTAAAGAAAAGAACCTTCTGTTGAATTGGGAAAAATGTCACTTTATGGTTCAAAAGGGAATAGTCCTTAGATATATTATATCGTCTAATGGAACTGAGCTAGACAAAGCCAAAATTGATTTAATCTCTAACCTACCTCCACCCACGAGCATACGTGAGGTGTGATACTTCTTATGATACGCTAGTTTTTATAAAATGTTCATAAAGGACTTTAGTCTTATCTCTTGTCCTTTGTGCAATCTTCTTCAAAAGGGTACTTCCTTTGAATAGAGCAAGGAATGCCATAAACCTTTCACCAAGCTTAAGGACATGTTGATTAGTGCTCCCATCATGCAATCACCTGACTGGAGTTTACCTTTTGAGATCATGTGCGATGTGATTATGCCATTGGGGCGGTGTTAGGCCAGAGAAAAGAGAAGAGGTCTTACGTTATTTACTACGCAAGTAGAACTTTAAATTCTGCCCAAGTGAACTATTTTACTACGGAAAAGGAACTCCAAGTCATAATATTTTCTCTAGATAAGTTTAGGTCTTACTTGATAGGATATAAGATCATCATTTTCACTGACCATGGGCGGTAAAGTACCTTTTTCTAAGAAGGATGCTAAGCACCATTTGTTAAGATTAGTCCTTCTTCTCTAAGAGTTCAACGTAAAAATATGAGATAAGAAAGGAGTAGAAAACGTAGTGGCTGACCATCTCTCTCGACTTGTTTTATCGGATTCCATGGAGACAACTCACATCTATGACATGTTCCTTGATGAACAATTATTTAGAGTCTCTCAATTACCTTGGTATGCTGCCATTGCTAATTATTTTACCACAGGTACAACTGTAACATCCCAATTCCTATATAGCCAATTACACGCACACCTAAGTATATACATCTACCTTACGAGGAATATGGTTAAATATTAAACATAATGAATCAGTGCAAATGGAACAAATAAATAAATTTTGGGGATGAAATTTTGTTTAAGGGGAGTAGAGTGTAACACTTCGAACATCAATACCTAAGTATTGAAAGTTCTTGAGCGTTATCGAGAAGTTAACTTATATGTACATGTGTACGATACCAATCCAACTATCCTAGCCTTACATTCTTACCCTTACACAAATCTAACCATTGGAAATTACCTCCATTCAATAGATCCACTCATCTGACTGTTGAATTGAAGACAAGACCATCCATCACGTGATTTGACGTAAGTACTTTCCCATAAATGACCTGACGAATAACTCCCTATTTATAATGATTTAGATATACGCTCTTTTCTATGAATTGCTTAGAAATATTCCTTGTCACGCCCCAAACTTGGAAACTAGACCCACAAAATTTTCGATTGCTGAATCCGGTGCCGACAGCCTCCATAGTACCCCATTCTCGGCTTCCAGCACCCATATGCCAGATTCCGATCCTGGAATCCTACAAGGAGGATTTTCAATATACATTTGTCTCATAAGAAGCATAACCACAAGTTTACCCAAATTACAAAGGCAACATCATCATCACATATCCACTAATATAAACTTTGAATACAATGCTGAAAGGAAAATATATATGTTAATTAAAACCAAAGCTCTAGAAGACAGCTACACGGTCCAAGCTCAATGCCGCTGCAACCTAACATCACCTGCACGCATCCATCGTGCATAAGCTTATAGAAAGCTTAGAGGGTGGTGTAAGTGTGAGTATAAGGTAAGTGCCAAGTATACAATACAATGTCATAATCATACAATATCGAAAATACTGGCAAGATCATGAATCATACGATATCAGAGTAAGAGGAAATATTGTAAGTCTATAAACCATCCAATATCAGAGTACGGAATACAAATCAGTTATACAAATGAGGAGTTATAGAGAGCCAAATATCAGATGTCGAGGATACAATACAATATGTAAATCCTGCTAAGTCCATCTAGGCCATATAAATGCAAAAACATAGCAACCCAAAATGCCATATGCTTGCGGATGTAATGAGATATGCTATGCGAATGAAATGACCAAGCTGGAGTATGAAGTTGGGATGATAGTACGTAGTATCACAGGCTACGGGGTCTACCACAAGGAACTTCTATCCAAATCAGTCTCATACCTAAATTTGGATAGTCAGACTCAATGTGGTAAACTCCTAATTTCAGGTTAGTCGCGCGCCCCAACCGAAATCCTGGCCATTGCGAGGTACACGTAACAAATAGTTGTGCACCACTAGCCTGAGTGGATAGTGAATGAATGAATGTTTGAGTATGCAACTCTTGCTCAATAAGTCCACATATCAGTACTGTTCATCTCTAGGATCATCACCAGGGGTCTAGTACACTCTACATCTAAATCGCCACCCACTGACGCATGATCATGCAAGTGGAAGAGACCTCACTATTCGCTTGACCAATAGTCAGCCAATATCTACCCAACACGTCGATAGCAGACCTATTCATAAGTTGGTCAAACTCAGCCTAGCTATGCCCCCTACGCTCGGGCGGGTAAGGCCACACCCCCTCCCAACCAACCATGACATAGTGGGAGACGCGACCTCCTGGTATTCGGCACTCGGGCGCTCATGTATCCACTGTCTTAACGTTGGGGCGTCTCCTGGCCTCAGAGGTTTAAGAATTTTCACCCAGGGCCATTTATGGTAGCTCGATGCTAACAACAGATTTTCGGTGTCACATCTGGTCATCTATGATGTGCCTGTGGAGGGTACGACCCTGATGTCGCTAGGGTGTACAGTAATCACAACACACAATGTAAGATGCATGAGTCATACAATCCAGTCATGCATCAATCCTGCGCATACCATACGCTCATGTGAGATAACCTCCGCATATCAGGGAGTTTCATAACAACCTGCCCAATGACATATACAATGGTCAACCACATCTCATAATAAACATGTAGATGATGTGTACAGACATGTATCATGATGCTACGCAGTCACATACTCATAATCGGTATCAATAACCGACATCGACAATCAACCCCGACAATGTGGACATTTAACCAACATTGCCCCCAAGGAAAGGCCCACATAGAGCCTAACATATAGTGGACCCATGGCCTTACATAAGGGCCAAATATACAACACCATGGGCCTTACTCAAGAGCTTAATACATATCACGAGGGGCCTAACATACATCACAATGGGCCTCATCACATAGACCTCATATATATCACATTGGGCCTTAAACATGGGCTGAATATACATCACAATGGGCCTCAAATACGGGCCACATATATATCACATTGGGCCTCAAATATGGGTTGAATGCACATCACAATGGGTCTCAAATACGGGTCGTATATACATCACATTGGGCCTCGACAATTAGAATCAGCCTCAATAATTGACCTCGATAATCAGAATCGGCCTCGACAATCGGAATCGGTCTCGATAATCAAAATCGGCCTTGACAATTGGAATCAGCCTCGATAATTAGAATCAACCTCAATAATCAGAATTGACCTCGACATCATAATCGACCTCAACAATCGCCTCGACAATCGGAATCGGCTTCGATATTCAGAATCGGTATTGACAATCGGAATCAGCCTTGACAATTGAAATCAGAATCGGCTTCAACAATCGGCCTCGACAATCGGAATCGGAATTGGCCTCGATAATCGGAATCAGTATCGACAATTGGAATCAAAATCGGCCTCAATAATTGGCCTCAACAATTGGAATCGGCTTCGATAATCGAAATTGGTATCGACAATCGGAATCAGCCTAAGGGAAGGTCATAATGTGGATATTAAACCATCATTGTCCATCAATGTGGCCATTTAACTAACATTGCTCCCAAGCAGTGGCTTGTGTAGAGCCAAACGTATAGTGGGCCCATAGCCTCACGCAAGGGCCTAATACACATCATTATAGGCCTCACTCATGGGCCACATAAGCATCGCATTGGGCCCCGCTCATGCACTTTATGTACATCACAATGGGTCGCAATACATGGGCCGAAAAATACACCTCATTGGGCCTTACCAAATGGGCAGGAAATACATCATAATGGGCCATAACATATGGGCCGAGAATACATCTTAATGGGCTACGACCCATGGGCCTCAGATATAACAAGTGGGTCACATCAATGGGCCGCACCAATGGGCCTCATATACATCAAGCGGACCGCATCAATGGGCCTCATATACACAATAAGTGGGCCCTACTCATGGGCCTCAAATACATAACATGTGGGCCCTACACATGGGTCTCACATGCATCAAATGGGCTACGTATCTGGCCTCGAATACATAAAAAGGGCCACGCGTCATGGGCCTACTACATGTCATAATGGGCCATGAATACATCAAGTTGGGCCTCATTCATGGGCTAGAATATATGGTCTTCAAATGCACAATAGGTGGGCCTTGCACATGGGCCATAAATACATAACATGGGCCTCATTCCAGGGCTACATATACAACTCAATGGGCCGCTCATATGGGCCAGAAATACAACAAGTGGGCCACATCAATGGACTGCACCAATGGGCCATCATATACATCAATGGGCCTTATACATCACATCGGGCCACATCACATGGGCTAAAAATACATCAAGGTGGGCCAGTCCTTAAAATGATCTGGGAAACTGGACGGACAACATAGATATACCATACATACATCATGATGGATCTCACATATGGTCGGTATGGATGCAAAACAGGTGGATGGCATGGAATATAATACATGCATCAAACGGGACCCACATGACTTGCTAACGTCTACACAGCAGCTGCCCTGCTGTTGGGACCATAGATGGACGGTTGGATGAAACAAATTTATCATGATGGAATCACAGGACTTGCTGGCACCACCACAACAGCCGGATAGCCGTCCAGAGCTGCCGAATGCCCTGGACGGTCTGGATATAACGTATATACATCATGGTGGACACCCACTGTCTAGATGATGGACGACGTTGATAATTTTAAAAATCATGGTGGATCCCACTGATCTGGATAGATGGATGGAGTGGGTATAGAATAAATACATCAAGGTGTGGCCCACGCCCACAGACAGACAGATGGTTGGACATCACATGTGTAAGAAGTGGGGTCCACAACTGGACAACATGGTGATGTCCAAAGCACTGTCCAGATGATGGATGGGCTGGAGATAACACCTACATTATGGCAGGCCACACATGTGACAAGGATAGAGAATACGTGCATCCAGGTGGGTCCCACCCCACACATGCCACACATGTGGGTGGGCCCATACCAAAACAAATGGATGGTAGGAATGAAACACGTATCACATGGTGGGTACCCACCGTCCAGACCTGCTGGACGGTGTGGGTAAAACCCATCCATCATGGTTGGCCCCCACATGGCAGCATCAAGGTGGGATGCTGGATGAAACGAATGCATGCATGGTGGGTCCCATGTGGTGGACGGTTAGATGATCAGATACACTAGGGTGGCCCACTGTAGCAGCCTTACTACTGGACGACTAAGCTAATGGCCCATTGTCCAGCAGATGGCGGTGTGGATTAACATCATCAAGGAGGGGTCCATTTGAGGTGTGCACAGCATGGATTCATACATCATTAAGGTGGGCCCCACGTGCTGCACTCAACACGGACGGCGTGGATATAAACCACATGCATCATGGTGGTAGGATCCATGTAACTTGCTGGCGTCTAGGGCAGCAACAGCTGCTTGCTATATGGGACCTAGCAGATGAACGGTTTGGATATATACACATCAAAGGTGGGTCCACGATCAGACGGTGCAGATAAAATACATGCAACAGGGTGGCCCACGTCCAGCACGTCCAGCAAGGACGGACGACCTGGCAGTAATGTATGCATCAAGTGGGTCTCACCGTCCAGATTTGCTGGACGGTGTGGATTTCCTCACATACACCAAGGTGGGCTCCACATCCACCATGATGGATGGCATGGATATGTCACACGCATTGGGTGGGCTGCACATCAAGAGGGAGAGGAAAAGAGAGAGAAAGAAAGAGAGAGAGACGATCGTGAGAGGGGAGGGACCCCACCACTATGGGCCCTCCCTAAACATGCATACATAAAGATGGGTCCCACATATATGGGCCCTCAAATCACAAAATCAACAAATAAAAGCACCCACCCTCGATCTCCTCTTCCCTTCTTCTGCTAACACGATATAGAGCTCCAAGGGGTGGATTTTAATGGTTGAGATGGACTTTGGATGGTAGGATTGGGTTTAGGAAGGTGGGCCACACCAAGCTTCTCCATGGAAGCCATGGACGTTGGAGTTGCTTGGGAGATGGAGTTTTGAAAATGAGAGAGAGATGAGAGAGAGAGAGAGAGGTGATGTAAGATGGTAATGGGTGAAAAGGTGAGTGATGGGAGTATTTGTGCAGGGGGAGAGTTGACTTAGGGATGGGTGTGAGTGATGGGAGTGATGGGATGTGTACTTGATATTTGATGTGATGGATTCTCTCGGGATTACAACGCGCAGTGTTTTTCTCAAACTGAACGCGGGCCCACATCTCCTGGCTCGGGTATTGCCTCGGCACGTGAGAAGCGGTGTCTGAACTGCGGCGACGACGCGATCGCAAGGGTACAAGTTTTGAGTCAAGCCGACTCTGATATACGGGACACGACTCAGGATTACGCGCAAACGCTGATAACAGATCGCAGGTTGCCAGAATTTGATCGGGAAGACCGCTAAAGCCTACAAAATGGTATGGGCTAGGATATGGGTCTCACATTCCTATAACTATGTAGAGCCATTAGATTTCCCAAAACTCACAGATTAACAATAATTATGAAAATGCCACTAACCTTGACCTTTAAATTCCAGAACGCATAGTTCCCATGATCTGTTTCTTGTAAAATTTTACCTCATTCCTAGATATCATAAATTAACCATACACATTGAATTTCAGCCCTTAGATCATTAAATAAATAACCCAATCGACAGATTAGCCCCTTAACTGTCGATTTAGGCATCCATCGAAGGTCAGGGGTAACCTTAGTAGGATATTCCCCTTCATCGATGTCAATATGATTTTATGAATAGGTTGGATGACAAATAAACATCATTGAAGGGCCTAGAAAGGGTTTCAATGGTGAAAGCCATGGTAACCCTTGTTTCATGGGATATGGCCCATTTAATCTTTGGATATGCTTCAATTTTGGGCACCCTTTAAATTAGATGGAAAAATGAATGGACAGTGTAGATTTCTCAAAAACATCATGATGGGCCCCACCTTGTGTCGTGTGTGCACATAGCACACGCACGTTCGCAGTGCACCAAACCAAACATTGGGTCAAACTAGGTTTGACCTGATAAAACCACATCTCTTTCACAGTAGCTGCAGATGATCACCGCTGTGATGATGATGGGCCCCCACCTTCATCCGGATGGATGATCGGAACCGTCCATCGAGTCCGGGAGAGGGATTCGACCAAGACCATGTTTCTTGAATCCACTTGTGCATGCACGTGTGCTCGCAGAAACTGGTGCAAGGAGATCGAGTGTGGTAGCGTTCTAACCACTAAAGATCGATCCAAACCATCCATTCCATGAGCGAACCACACGGACTCAAAAAAGGGATCTAATGCAATCTCTACTCATTTATGGTAGCAGGAGTCCTAACATATCACGGCTTGAGACTCTTGCCGTTCGCAACACAAATGGGAATGTCCATCTGGAGAAGTTTTGACCCCCTTCCATAGACTAACTAGAAGATTCGGACCGTCCATCTTGTCTGGATGGGAATTTTGACGATTCCTGTGAATCCGATTTCCGGGTTTGGGGCGTGACATGCAGAGTCCAAGCAAGAAGACCAAGGAAGAGTGACCGCTCTAACTCCTCCACACAAGAAACTCGGAACGAACTTCATGGCTCTAATCAGAACCGTTCGAGAGGATAAGGAGGGATTTCCGATCACCACCACGAAACCCAAAAAGGATGAGGTTCGACACTTCCGACCTCTCGCACAATGAAACTGCATCAAAGCCCTTTTTTTTTCGGTTGCGCTAATCTATTGCGTAAGGTTTACACCCGAGCTTCATGCTGCGTAACTCCTTACATAGAAGCATACTTGGGTCCAGATAGGCTATAAAAAGCCTGTCCGTTCTGCAAGAAAGAGGCATGAGTAGATGTCATCGAAGAAAATGAGAGTGAGAGAGAAGAAAGTAACATGAGAAAGAGAGAGACGCCCAGCCCCTGCTGGGCGTGGCAGCAAGAAAAGAAAGAAAGAAAGAAAGAAAGAGAAAGAAGAGGAAAAGAAAAGAGAAAAGAGGAAAGAGAAAGAAAGAAATGAGAGAGGGAGATGCGAGTGACAATCATCCGTCTATTCCTTCATCTTTGGTAAATGCTAAGTTGCAAATTCCAAGTGCATGATGTGGAAGGATGAACGGTTGTAGTTTTCTTCAAGATGAGTAAATGAAGTTGACTCAACGGGGTATTCACTAAACTCGTTTTATCAGGATTGAATTATAGGTGCTATCCAAAGTAAGTAATCTCCTTTCATAATAATTTATATTAAAGTCCTAATTTAGAATGATAATTTGTGTAACATATACGTAGATGGAAGATGAAATCCTAGGTTAAAGCTTAACCTTATGATTTGTGTAAATTTTAGTTAAAGTTGAACTAAAAGTGCATACACCAAGTTCTAACGACATAAGAGCCTCTATGTAAGAGGTGAGGGTTTTATCCTTTAAACTTATATTAATTTAAGTTGTTATATTTATCCTGCCTTTTACATGCCTTCATGTTATTTTATATCACCTTTTATCTTAATTGAGTTGATGCATTTTATCTCGCATTTTACGTACCTTTTACCTGTTCTCGGATTACCATGACTTTCTCTTTATTTTCATTTAAAATGTCATCAACAATTATTAGCCCTTTTGGGATTATGACATGATGTCCATTGCAAGGAGTCTTCTTAAATTCATGTGGGGCTATGGATACGAGCCTTGCTCTTGTCTTTAATCTTATTTGAGTTGACCTTCATCACTCGTCTCATATTTGAGTTGACCTTCGTCACTCACCTTTTATTTGAGCTGGTCATTGCCACTCGTCTCTTATTTACCTTAAAGGATCGGGTAGGTGTCTTAATATTCCTAAACTCTCATAGTTTAAGGGTTTCTCTCTTGGTGCAAGTACTATGTTGGGAATCCCTCCTCTAGCGATCGAATAAATATCGTAGACATAATGCGTTTTCGGTAGCGGCCTTAGGGTGATACGTAATTCCTGTTTCATGGGTGATGGTGCAACAGTTGGTGTATATGAATCGTTCCATATACGTGTTACATCAATTCTTTTCTTTTGGGGGTTAGTTGTCGCAATTAATCACTCCAATAGGGATTGTGTAATTCACTTGGTCATGTGTTTGTCTGTCTTGGGATAACTACATAAATCCATGTTAAACGTGGGATACGCCGGCGAATCTCCGTACTATGGGATGCGGGGCAAGTCAGATCACTATAATCGTAGTCCGCATTGTGGCGATCGCTAAGTGTGATAAACCGTATATATTTGCTAGGCATGCATCTCATATAGATTACTTTTACATTGATACCTCTTGTAGTTGTGGAGTACGAGACGTATCAGAACATTTACATTTCTTTTATGAGTCTCTTGAATTACTGTTAATCTTAAAGGATAACCATCACTATGAGTAGGGCGTTGATCCTCTCCCAGCCGTACAGATTATGTAGGTGACATACAGATTGAAGACCTAATGAACATTCTCCCTAAAGAAGATTATGTTGAAAGAATAAGAAGACAATTTACGATTTAGTTTTATACTTCCGCTGCGAACTCGATAAATATAATAAGCTTCCATTGAGAAGGCATTTGATTATTCTTTTTACTCTAATGAAATATAATCATTATAGTTGATTTTATTCTTGTAAATGTTACCTTTATGAATGTATCTAGATGTGATCCAAATGAAAAAAATAGGGTGCGATTATCAAAAGCATCCAGGGTTATACATTATTACCCGGTTTTCTTGGACACGAGTATGAATTCTGACCGTGAAAATTCGCGATGTTACAATAACTCTCACCTATTGGACTACGCAATATAAAAAGTTCTTTACCGATGTACGTAAGTTCTTCTAGGATGATCCATATTTATTCAAATATTGCACAGATCAAATCATTAGGAGATGTGTCCCTAATAATGAACATTATAGTGTCATCTCATTTTTCCATTCTCATGCATGTGGTGACCACTTCTTGGCTAAAAACACTACAACGAAAATTTTGTAGTGCGGCTTTTACTGGCCCCACTATGTTAAAGGATACACATGACTTTTGTAAAGTGTACTATGAATGTTGTCAAAAATTGGGAGGATTGTCCCGTAGAAATATGATTCCGCTAAACCCCATTCTCATCATTGAAGCATTTGATTGTTGGAGCATTGATTTTATAGGACAATTCCTCTAATTCTTTGGAAATATATATATTTTTCTCATTGTATATTATACCTCCAAATGGGTTGAGGCAATTCCATGTCGGAATAATGACCATCGCATGGTCATTAAGTTCTTAAAGGAAAATATTTTATCTCGGTTTGGAACACCTCGAGTCATAATAAGTTATGGAGGATCTTACTTTTGTAATAGGCCATTTAAAACTTTAATGAAGAAATATGGTATTTCTCATAAAGTGAGCAACCCTTATTATCCTCAAACAAGCGGCTAAGATGAAATTTCAAATAGGGAAATCAAACAAATTCTTTAGAAAATGGTTAACTCGGATAATAAAGATTGGTTACTTCAATTGACTGATGCATTATGTGCTTACTATATTGCATACAAGACGCCTATTGAAATATCTCATTTTAAACTTGTCTATGGGAAAGCTTGCCACTTGCCTGTGGAGTTGGAGCATAAAGCGTATCAGACGATAAAGAATTTCAATTTTAATCTTGAAAATGTTGGCTTGCTGCGCAAATTACAACTGAATGAACTTGAAAAAATCTAGAATGATACATATGAGAATTCTAGGATATACAAGGACAAAATGAATTTGTTCATGATAGGAACATTATTCGAAAATCTTTTGAGCTAAATAAAAAAGTCATTTTGTATAATTCTAGACTTAATCTTTTTCCCGGTAAGTTGAGATCTCATTGGACTAACCCCTTTAAAGTTGTAGCGCCTCGAATTTCAGGGGCCGTGTAGATACTCGACTCCCAATATCCCCGGTGCCACTTATGCTTTGCTGAAGCGGGGTTCTATAATTCATTTCACCTGCGCTTGAGTAATTCCTGAAATTAAAATAGAATATGTAATGGCTGCCTCATCCAGCACATCAGGCTCTGTGGTACCTGCATCGAAGATGAGGTCTGGTTGGTGTTTTAAAACACCGTCCTAGAGTGGGAGTGAGCGATCAACTCAGTGGTACCATTAACAATAGGTTACAAAGATTATCATACACATGAACAAATTTAGTGAAAGGCATATATTCACAGAATCCTAAATACTCTGATTAATGCAAATGCATGATTCAATGATATAATGCATGCTCTCACCACAATACTCCCTCGAGCGACAACATCTAACCATCGCGAATGACCAACACTGCTTAAGTGCGACCACGACTGCTAAATTGCCAAAGTAACCAATGCAATGTAATGTGAATGTTAGCCAAGTTGATTAATTATTTCCATTCATCTAGCAGTTTGGGAAAACCAAAATACCCCGACAGATCAATGCCCCAATCCGATCACGCAGCTTTGGTGGCCGTGGCCTAATGGCTCTCGCGACCCTTGGCCCATTTGGGTTCGTCATTCCCATAAATAAGATCATACAAAGGCGTTTAAGACAATTAGGGCCCGTTTGGCCGGGTGCATTGGAAGGGATTAAATGGTATTAGGGTGGATGACATGGATTTCAAGGTAATGATGGTGTTGTCAGTGGATTGTCTTAAGATCCATGGGATTGCTATATCCCGGGATTACTATATCGAGTCTGTTTGGCACGCCCGACCAATCCTGGGATTAAACCTTCCCATCCCTTCCAATCCCTCGAACCAAACACGTCCCAGGCAAATTTGAACGGATTAGGGTGGACTGGATGAGATTTAAAGGTAATGATGGTGTTGTCAGTGGATTGTCTTAAGATCCATGGGATTGCTATATCCCGGGATCAGATCACCCAGTCTATTTGGCACACCCGGCCAATCCCGGGATTTAACTTCCAATCCCTTCCAATACCATCCAATCCCTTCCAATCCGCCTGGCCAAACGGGCCCTTAAAGTCTTGTCGCGGTCACTACAGGGAGGCTCGTCACCCTAGTGTAGGCCGACAACTCGGGTATAGTGTCCCATTGCACCATCCTTGGCTCACGAGTTATAGTACTCACTGGTGATTACGGAGAGGCTCGTCACCCTAGCATAGGCCGATAGCTCGGGCATAGTGTCCCATTTCACCATCTTTGGCTCATGAGTCTTGTGGGCCGCAATTAATGGTTGTCAGTGGGCGTAAACAGGAACAGGGTGCCTCAGGTTCCAGTAAGCGTGTACAAACATAGTTAACGTACAAGGATGACCAACCAGTGGGCCAATTTGTCCCCACGAGACGAACCACAGGCTGTACGGCCTAAGAGCAATGTCTTGCGTAGTCCAACTACAGCCAACAACTCGCAGTTTGGCTAGTTGGGCCAAACATGCCCGTGGGCTGACCCAATAAAAGGGTTGCCCAAGAAAATCTAGGTTGGCTGGCCGATCCGAAAAGGACGCAATGTGTAAATACAAGACCAACAAGTAGAAGCTGATCTACTCATAGTTATGAGGAAAATCAGGCAAGCGTGATTATAGTCTGCATTCGTAATCAGGGCATAAGACATCACTGTGCATAATTTAGGGAATTTCTAGTTATACACGTATGTGAGTCTAAGTTTCAAAGGATCGCAGTGTGGGAATGAACACCGCAGCTAGCTATAGGGAGAATTCATCCTACGTAGTGGGGGGTGGGTAGTGAATTCCCCCATTTCAAATCTATGGGAGGCATGTGTACTAGTTCATAGTGTACATTCAGAAAATTCAGGGACATTCCTAGCTAGGAGTTCCACAAATTTCAGCAATTCAATAGTACAAAAAGTGATACACCAATCTACACATGTAAGTTGCATGTAACATGATCTAACTTATGAAATCAGTAAGATTGGGGATAATGCACATGCAACTTCATAAATTGACAGACAATTCAACAATGCATACATTAGGGAACTTAGAATTGAAATTCCTTTCCCAATTTAGGAAAATTCCAGGCATAAGTCTTAAATGAGCAAATTCATACTAAAACGGCAACATGCAAGCAAATTTCCACACAAAATCACTAAAGTTCATTCTAGGCATGATAATAGGCCACCTAGAGGTAATGGTCTGCACCTATTGTAAATTGGAGGTCCTTGGAGTGGCTCTAGCAGTGCCAGGTCTGTAAATTTGACGTGTCGGGGCCCCATGCCAGATGAATTGCATGCCAGGATACATGCAAGCGGCCTAAGCTAAGGAAAAATGGAGGAGAGATAGAATGGTTACCTTTGGTCAGCTACACTTCGCCTCTACGGCGGTGGGGCCGTGGTTTCCGACGAATGACGGAGGTAGGAGAGTAGAAACTTCAAATTCCCAACTCCCCTTGCTCTCTCACTCTCTCTCTTCTCTCTCCTCTCTCTCTATCTCTCTCTTTGTTGGAAATTATTGTGGGAGTGAGGGAGAGAGGGGTTTGAAGGCTTTTATAGCCTGGACTTTTGTCCAATTGGCCCTAGGTGCCAATCATTTCCTCAAGTAACCCTTTGGGGCCCACTTATGGCTTTCGGGGTTGCACTGGTGGCTCCCTGGCCCATTTGATTAATATGATGGGTACCCCATAGTCCGATGAGGGGCTGTCTAAGGTTTGACAACAAACAGAGGTGGGGATTTATCGCAAGAGTCCGATTTGTGATTAATGGTCACCGTTTCTCGATCAAGGGTTAGATTTGGCAGATGAGTGCAGGAAAATATCTTCAACCTATGCTACAAATTTGGGTGAAATCCGACAGCTGAAATGTCATAATTTATTGTCTTAAGTAGAAGGGCTAATTGTTTTAAAAATTCAGATTTTAGGTTATTACTTAGGAGAGTTACGTTTTACAAGCGCCAGCTGGATGGCACAGATCGTCCATTTTTAGGTGTCGTTTGAGTTCATTGCCCGCGATGGACCACAAGCCCAGTGAGATGTACATTACTCTATAATTTCAGAAGTAGTGGCCTACTAACGGGCGGTCTAGAGCTTGTTTGGATAATCAGGGTATTTCTGGAGTAAATTGGGTAGGGAGATTTCTTGGGCGCAGTTGTTGAGGTATGGATTAACTAAGTTCAAGGTATGACCTATTTGAAATTAGTGAAAATGGTGGTTCGGTCATGATCACTCTAAACCGTCGGTTTTAGGCTAAAAGAGTAACTGGGTTGATTTGGTTTATTAATTAAGGTCCGACCCATAACTGGCTCAGGTTTGAGTAGATTTCTAATTTAGTTACGGTTGTTTGATTAGTCGGTGGCAGGTTAGTTAGATTTGGGTCCTATGTGAACAAATCATGGGGCTAAACTCAACGTTTAAGTGATCGGTTAGATTCATCGATTTTCTACAGTTGATCAATCTTATTTGTACGGTTCTTTATCGGTACTAGCCACGTATAAGCTCATCTCGAGCGTCAAGGGTCAGTAAGTTTAAAGGATTTTTGGCAATCCAAAATAGTGAAAATTCGGGGTGTTACAAAAGTGAAAACAGTTTATCCTCATGGGATTGTCGAGATAGAAAATCTGATGAATGGTAACATTTTCAAAGTAAACAATCATCATCTTAAACCATTCATTGGGAAATTTGATTAAGAGGATATGTTCATCCTTCTTATTGATCCCGTGTATTAGGATTGACCTTCTAGTCTGATGGAGGTCCACTCATTTATTGCTTTCTGAGGATTAAGATTGTTAGGTTTACTTTAGTTTTAGTTTTGTTTTTATTTAATACTAATCCCTTTAAAATGATGAAGACTTCATACCATCTCATTGGTATTACTCAGGTACTTAATAACTTCTAAATCTCTAAGTCTTCTTTTGATTAATCTTTTGAGCTTTAACCCTTCTTATTAGGCATAATTTCATCTTTGTTTCCTAGATTACCTAGCATGTATAAACTAGATCTTAGTTAATCAATTAAATACTTTGAATGCATAGAAACTAGTATAATTGAGAGGGTAAATATGAAATAATTAAATGTTATCATACCCCAACTAACATTTTGCTAGTCTTGAGCAAAACGTGCGAGAAATTCTGAATTCAAAAACAATTTTGAAAAGAAACCAATTCTTTAACCTTAAATAATTTCAACATAATCTAATCTAGAGAGAACCAAATCAATTTTATCATTCACCTAAATTCCAGTACTTTGATAAATATTTTGATTAAATCAAGTAATGATCATTTAATTGAATAATTCCTAACATTGAGTTTCATGAACGTATTATGTACTCAAAACTTAACAACACCATAGATCCATTTTTTCTACCTTCATGTTTATATTGATAATCAAAGAAATAAACAAATCAACCAAAACCTAAACCAGAACTTGTCTTATAGTTCAATAACTCACTCTTCCAACTCTTTGATTTTCCATCGACGGCTCTCACATTATTACTTCTTCTTCTTCTTTTTCAAACAATCTTTTTATAGACAATTTAATAAGTAGCAATTCTCGATGATAACTATTTTTTTAACTGGGTAATACTCTTCTCCTTTTCATTTATCTCAATAAACATGATGGACAAATTCCCCACGCTTAGTTCCTTGCATTTTTCATAATCATCATTTCGACGATTCAATGTCCAAACTAAGGTCTAAGGTGTAAATTAGATGTGGCTCATAAATTCATAACTTAATCAATGTTCAAATTTTTTTGACTAGATCTAATTAAAATACACTTAATCTTAACATCCATCAAGTAACCAAAATTTGGGCGTAAAAAATATTTAATACTAACTCTTGAATTTTATCTCCTGAAACGATCTAACATTACAAAAATTGGTTCTTAAAAAAATAAATTCATAATTTTTAGCTCAAAAATTTCTATAGAAAGCCACCCCCAACCTAAAATCTACGTTGTCTTCAATGTATAGAATATATTAAAAAATAACATGAGAGCAACACAATAAAGAGGAGTAAGTGGAACAAGTACCTGAAGGGTGAACTTCAAAGATTGGTGCTTCAATATTTAAGAATTATGAAATAAAAGATCATATTCTACTAAAAGAAAAAACTAAATCCTAAGAAAGCAAGGAAAAACGAATCTCCATCAGATTAGGAGATCAGTCTTGATACACAGGATCTTTTAGGGATATGGACTCTTCTTCTGGATCTAATTTTTCCACAAACGGTTTTAATCTTTGACCAATTACTTTAAACACATTACCGTTTTTAGGATTCACAACTTCCACGGCCCCATAAGGATAAAAAGTCTTTACTATGAATAGGCCGGTCCAACTGTATCATAATTTTCCAAGAAAGGGATGGAGATGAGAATTATAAAGGAGGACTTTCTAATTTAACTCAAATATTTTTCTAAAAATGTTTATGTCATGGAACACTTTTATCCTTTCCTTATAAATTCTCGCATTGTCATACGCATCTTTCCTAATTTCTTCTAACTTCACAAGGTGAAGTTTATGAAGTGTGCTAGCTTTGTCAATGTCGAAATTGTTCTTTATGGCCCAGTATGCCTTATGTTCCAATTCCGCTGGTAAGTGATAAGCTTACCCAAAGACAAGTGTATAGGAAGACATTCCAATAAGAGTTTTAAAAGCAGTCCTATAAGTCCACAACACATTAATTAGCCTTAACTACCAATCCTTACATTCTGTATTCATAGTTTTCTCTAATATTCATTTAATTTCTCTATTGGAAACTTTAGCTTTGCCACTTGTCTTTAGATGATAGCATGTAGCCATGTTGTATGTGATACCATATTTTCTCATTAAGTTCTCTAATAATCTATTAAAAAAGTGCGAACCACCATCACTGATAATAAATCTCGATGTTCTAAATCTTGATATGATATTTTTAAAAAAAAACTGTAAAACTACTTTGTGGTCATTAGTTCTACAAGGAATTGCCTCCGCCCACTTGAAAACATAATCCATAGTAGGAGGATGTAAAGATGTCCAAACGATGGGGAAAAAGGTCCCATGAAATCAATACTACAACAATAAAAAAGTTTGACAATTAGTATCGGATTTTTAGGCATCATATTTCTATGTGACATTCTTTTCATTTTTTGACATTACTCACATGCTTTGCAAAACTCATGGGTATCTTTAAACATCGTCGGCCAATAGAAACCACATTGAAGAATCTTAGCAGTGGTTTTCTTTACCGAAAAATGATATTCACAAGCTTCTGAGTGATAAAAGGAGATGACACTAGAATGTTCATTATTCGTAACACATCTCCTAATAATTTGGTCTAGGCAATATTTAAACAAATAAGGATCATCCCAGAAAAAACTATATACCTTGGTTAAAAAAAACTTTCTTAGCTTGTGATGTCCAATGAATCGGTAATTTTCCTGTCACAAGATAATTTGTTATGTCAGCTTATCAAGGTAATTGGGAGACTTTAAAAAGTTATTAATCAGGAAAATTTTCATTAATAGGTATCGTCAGCATGAAATCAGATAGAACAAGCCGAGAGAGATGGTCAACCACTACGTTTTCTACTCCTTTCTTATCTCTTATTTTAAGGTCAAACTCTTGGAGTAGAAGGATCTATCTCAGTAAAGAAGGCTTAACATCCTTCTTAGAAAGAATGTATTTCAGCACCTCATGGTTAGTGAAAATAATGTTCTTGGAGCCTATTAAGTAGGACCTAAACTTGTCCAAAATGAAAACTACGGCTAGGACTTCCTTTCCCATAGTAGAATAGTTCACTTGGGCATAATTTAGAGTTTAACTCGCATACTATAAAGCGTAAGGTTTCTTCTCTTTTCTCTGGCATAACACTACTCCAATTGCATAGTTACTTGCATCGCACATAATTTCAAAAAGTAAATTCCAATCATGTGGTTGCATGATGGGAGAGCTAGTCAACATGCTTTTGACCTTGATGAAAGACTTTTGGCATTCCTCGCTCCACTCAAATGGAGTTTCCATTTGAAGAAGGTTACACAAGGGACGAGATATGAGACTGAAGTCCTTTGTGAACCTTCGGTAGAATCCAATGTGTCTTAAAGAGGATTGCATGTCGCGTATTCTCTTGGGTGGAAGTAGGTTAGAGATCAAGTCGATTTTAGCTTTGTCTACCTCAATTTCATTAGATGATATAATATGTCTTAGGATTATCCCCTTTTGAACCATAAAGTGACACTTTTCCCAATTCAAGACAAGCCTCTTCTCTTCATACCTTGTTAAGACCAATTTCAAGTGATCGAGGCACTCATCAAATGTACTTCCAAAAATGGAGAAGTAGTCTATGAATATTTCCAGAAAACGCCCAATTATGTTTGAAAGAATACTAAACATGCATCTTTGGAATATTGTAGGAGTGTTACATAGCTTGAATGACATCATTCGGTATGAAAAGGTGCCAAAGGGGCTTGTAAAGGTGGTCTTCTCCTAATCTTCAATGTCTATCTCAATTTAATTGTAGCCCAAGTACCCGTGTAGGAAGCAATAATATGAATAATAGGCCAATATTTCCAAATTTGGTCAACAAAAGGAAAGAAAAAGTGGTCTTTTCTTATGACGGTATTCAACTTCTTGTAGTCAATGCACATTCTCCAACTAGTGGTAATTCTGTTTGGCACGAGTTCATTATTGGCATCGGCTACGATGGTTATTCCTGACTTCTTAGGCATCAGCTGAGTTAAACTCACCTACTGACTATCGGATATAGGGTAGATGATACCCGCATCTAATAGTTTTAACACCTCTTTCGTAACAATGTCCCTCATGTTAGGATTTAATCGGTGTTATGGTTGTCTTGATGTTTTGACATTTTCCTCTAAGTGTATTTGATGAGTGCAAATTAGGGGGTCAATTCCATTGTTATTGCAATTGTCCATCCTATAACACTCTTGTGGTTCTTAAAAGTAGCAATCAACTTTCTCTATTGCTCATTATCCAAGTGGGAAGAAATAACCACTGGATATGTGTCTCTTTGACCTAAATAGACATATTTCAGCTCAGGCGGCAATAGTTTTATGTTAAGCTTTGGTGGCTTGATGCTAGATGGTAGAGACTTTGAGTTTATAAGGGGTAATTTTTCAAAGTTTGGCCTTCACCGGTTAGTTTCAAGAACCGACTCAGAATTTAATAAAGCACTCACTATATCTAAAATCATGTGATCGTCACAATCCATAAAGCGAGAAATACATGCTTCTAAGGGGTCATAGATCGTACTCAATATGAACTCCTCCACGAGTGCGTCAATAATGTTTATCTCGTGGACCTCATCTACATCCCTTGATTATTTGTAGAGAGTGAACTCGTTCACCTTTAATGTTATGTTCCCGAAGGACAATTTCACCACTCCATTCTGACAATTGATGATCGCATTTGAAGTGGCCAGGAATGGGAGTCCTAGGATAACTAGAATCTAAGTGCTAGCATTTATAACCAGCTGTGTGCCTAAGATGATAAAGTTTACTAGGTAGTAGAACTTATAAACTTGGACAAACACATCCTCAACTACTCTTCTTGGTATATGAATAGATTGGTCAACAAGTTGTAGGCCAGTCTTAGTGGGTTTTAATTCACCAAGCTTCAATTATTCGTACACTAAGTAGGGTATGAGGTTAATGCCTGGCCCCAAGTCTAGCAAAGCTTGTTCAATTTGAAAATTCCCTATGATACATGAAATTGTAGGGCTACCCAAGTCTTTATATTTTGGGGGAGCGTTCTGCTTGATAATTATGCTCACTTGTTCCGTCAGAAAGGCCTTCTTTTGCACATTTAATTTGCGTTTAACCGTGCAAGGGTCTTTAAGAAACTTAGCATATGAGGGAATTTGTTTGATCGCTTCTAACAAGGGAATGTTAATTTTGACTTGTTAGAAAATTTCCAAGAAGTCCTAATTCTCTGATGGACGTTTGTATGAGACTAGTCATTGGGGAAATGGGGCCATGGGCTTGTGTTCACAAGCCTACTTTTTGTCATGTGGAGTCAGGCTTGGTCCACCATCCTTATCAGAATTTTCCAAATCCTTAGGCATGTCAGCCTTCATAGGTATTGTCTTGTCTATTTCCTTACCACTTCTAAGAGTTGTGATGGACTTGGCTTGCTCCATATGTGGGTTAGAAGGATTTGAATCAATCACTTTCTATTGCCCTTTTAGGTTGGGTTGAGGTTGGGCTAAAAAGGTCTCTTTCTCCCTAATGGTCAAGTGTGATTCAATCCTTGAAACCGACATTTTAAAATCAGTTATTGCCTTTATGGTGGTTTGATTGAATTGTGTTTACCTTTGCATGAATGTTTGCAGCGTGTCCTCAAGGGTTTTTTGTGGTTGTTCTTTTGGTGTACTTTGAGGTGCAGGGAGTGGTCCTTGAGAAGTGCTTGCATTAGCAGTTGGCACATTTTTGCAACTAAAGTTAGGATAATTCTGCCAGTTAGGATTGTACGTGTTAGAGTCTGGCACACTGAATGGGCGTTGGTAAGCATTCATGACATTTACTTAAGCTTGCAACACAACTTAAAAATATGGGATCGTAGGACAATCCTTTTGTTGGAGCATAAAATTAATTAAAAGAAGAAAAGCATAAAGAAAGAAGATTGTAGAAACAAGAGAAGATTGAAGAAAATTGATAAAAAAGTTGAGTTGCACAGTGTAACAGGATTGCATGAGGGGTCAAGTTGTGCAGATCCACGCAACTCACCACAATCATGCGGATCCATGCAACTCATCAGTGTGATTTGTGCCAATTGCGTTGAATAAACGTGAAGTGGAGTCCACGATACAAGATTCGAGGGCCCACATGTGCGTAAGCCTATAAATAACCCATACCCCTCCATTTGATTTGATTCGAGGGTCCACGACTCTGCTGGGGAATCAATTTATTATCTTTCTTAATATCGACTTGGGGAACTATGTAGAGAATTTCATTTGAGTTTGGCATTATATAGAGGCCAAAATGGCAACTTTCAACGGGAATATCCTTCCTTTCATCTCCAAGATAAAGGGCATTTGTAAATAAATACTAATTGGTGTTGTTTTGTCCTTTGACAGAACTACTTTGCAGCAGACGGGTTCAAATTTCAACCAATGGCAATCGCTTCCAACAAAATAATTTTTTACTTCATTCCCACTGGATTTATAGTGGAGCACGCCCGTAATCATTCTTTAAGTTTGAAGGATCGACTGATCCCACGTACATTAGCACTGACTAAAAGTAATACTTCATGAGCCATCGCCGAAGTGATATTCATATCACCACTCTTGCAAGACAAAGGAGACGAATGGATTGTTGTTTCTAGTCAGAGATCGAATGTCTAAGATCATGCAGCTACCAAGTCAATTTCCCTGCAAATGACCAGAGGCCCAGTGACCATAAACACAGTGAGAAAGAATCTTGTGATCGCTCCTCCGGTACCTCATATAGGGAGATCCCCTTATTCCCTAACATTACGGGATTTTCCAACCTTGCACGTCGCGAATGCTAGATGGACGAGAAAGGGAAAGGGTAAATACCTATAGAAGATTCATCATCCTTTGCATCCCTGTAAGCAACACCTCTCTGGTAACGTTATAATCAACCAAATCTTATGAAGATATAAGGGAATTTAATGAGACTCCTCTCTTATCGAGCCCTATCACTCCAATGCACTCATATTCTGCTTTGACAATAGTTTCGCAAAGGAGAGAAAAAGCTGTCGTATATATGACAGGAACGAATCAGGATCCATTATCGAATGTTGATGAGCGTATAACTGAAATGGCGTAAACTCAGAGAATTCTAATGGAAGAGTGCCAGAATCTTCGAGAAGCTTTGACAACTCTCGCCCACAATGTAGCTCAAGTTATGGCCCCGCCGATGATGGTTATAGTAAATGGAAATGATCAACGATTTGAAGGATCGCAACCTTCAAAAATAGGATCACATGATTCTGCGCCTGCTATGAGAGCCGTAACTCAAGAAGAAATGCAACAAGTAGTT
Source organism: Magnolia sinica (assembly GCF_029962835.1). Lineage (NCBI taxonomy): Eukaryota > Viridiplantae > Streptophyta > Magnoliopsida > Magnoliales > Magnoliaceae > Magnolia > Magnolia sinica. The sequence goes on from NC_080583.1 coordinate 31,068,588, forward strand.
ACAGAAATAGTCAGAGAACGTGAGCATATTGGAAGGTTTCGTTATAGAATGCCTTATCCGAGAGAAGTTGAGGACGTACCATTTTAGGCTAATTTCAAACATCCAGATTTTTAAAAATTCAATGGGGATGGGTCTCTGGAAGAACACTTAATGCACTTTATCACTATGATGGGTAATTTTTCCACAATTTCACAATACCGTTTGCGATTATTTGGTTCTTCGTTAACAGGAAAGGAATTTCGATGGTACTCCAATTTGGCACCGGAGTCAATACGAATTTTGGAACAAATGCAGGATGCTTTCATGTCTGACTTCTTCTTATCAGATCGTGATGTTAGTATTACAAAATTAGTTGCTGTGCAACAAAGAGAGAACAAACTTATGGAGAAATTCATCAATAGGTGGAAAACTTTGGGAGCGTCGTGCAGACAGTTGCTTGAAGAAAAAAATAGGTGAAGATCTGTTTAAATTATATGGAAACAGGAATTGCGTTCAGATCATAAGCGCTAACGTAAGAACCTTTCACGACTTGGCTACAAAAGCACATGTGTTAGAGTTAATGGTTAGGAAAATGTCAATCTTTCAAAATAGAATAGAAAGAAGTGTATCAAATAGATCAATGGTGAATGTCATTGATCATGAAAAGAAGAGAGATGGATTCCGCAACAGATAAGAGGGGAGGAAAAGAGAAGATTCAGATCGCTACAGAGGTCGTACGAATGATAAACGATCTTAATTATATGACTCTTACAAAGAATATTCTTTCGAGAAAGAAGATGTTTTGCCAATGATGTAGCAACTACTGATAGCTGGGACTATTAAGTTACCTCAACCCAAATATCCAGAGGAAGTTGAGATGACGAATGAGAAGAACTATTGCCGTTATCATCCTTTTCTGGGGCATCCTACGAAAGCCTGTTTCACATTGAAAGATATATTATAGAAGATGATAAAGTAGGGCGAGATAGTAATAAAAAGGGATAAAAGGCGAGAGAGAAAAGTAACTACAAACATGATTTCCGCAAGGGATTCGTCGAAGACGTGTAAAGATAAAGGAAAGACTGTTATGACTAGAAAATCACCATTTGCTACATCTCTTACAGCAAGTCCCATTAGAAATATTCATTATTATTGTTCACAGCTTCCTAGGCCATCCACTGAAGGAATTAGTCCAGACGTCTTAGCCTCCATATGCCAAAGAAGAGACGAGTTAGTCAAAGAATTCATTAATAGATGGAGAATTCCGGGGGCATCATGTTCACAATTGATGAAAGAAGAAGAACAAGTCAAGTTATGTATAGAACGCATAAGACTAGATATTGCAATGGGTCTTATTGGTCCAAATATATAGGCCTTTCAAGATTTGATTGTAAAAGCTTGCAATTTAGAAAAGCTCAATGGGAAAGTGTTCGATTCTTATATGAATTGGATGTTTCAAGATTCTGAAAAGACTTTGGCTGGTATTATCCGGGAAGAAAGAAAAATAAAGAGTTATCGAGATGAACAAAGAAACTTTAATGAAAGAAATATGAATAGTTCTGCAGTAGGAAAAATAAAGAAAAGATTCAGATAATTTAATAATTTTGGAAGGTATACATTTGAAGAAGATGATATACTTCCTATGATGAACCAGTTATTGGCTGCAGAGAAAGTCAAGCTGCCATGGCCAAAATGACCAAAAGAGATGAAGATGACGAAAGAAAATGATTATTGTTATTATCACCGTCTTCTTAGACATCGGACTGAGAATTGCTTCATCTTGAAGAAAATTTTATAAGAAATGATGGATAATGGCGAAATTGTCATAAGGAAAATGTATGATTTAAGAGAAAAGATAATAGCACGTAATCCTGATTAAAGTCAGTCATAATTATTTAAAAGGAAAGTCACATTCTACTATGGACGCAACTCTCTATATCTTTCTGATTAAGAATGTGAAAATATAAGTATTCATGACAATGCCTGATTAGCCAGAATATATTATCTCTAAAGGTTATTATGATTTTGATTATGAAGATTATCAGCATAATACTTCCTAATCAAAAGGGGGCAAGACAAGTAGAAGGATGGAAAAGTTTCCTCTCAGAAGCCAACGTCATGTATTATCCTTCTTCTTATATGAATAAAGGGCAAGTTTCTCAAACATATTAAGCGCATATCAAGTGTATCAAATTTATCACCAATGATTATCGCCGAAAATTAAAATCATCGCCGATCATCGCCAAGTGCCAATGGTTGTCATCAAATTGATATTATTGCCATTGCTGATCACTGTTGACCACTATTACAAAGACCATCATCATCAAACCGATATTATTGTTAAGTTGATAAACCATTTTAAACATAAATATTAGCAAAGATTAACAAGGGGCGGTATATTGTTTACCAATTTATCATCTACAGTAGCAACGATGGCAATTTATCATCTACGGCAGCGAAATGCTACACATAAGACTTACCACAATCGGCGATATATCAAATACTATGCGGCAGCAGTGAGAAGCCAGTGACCCTAAAAATCCCACGTAGGCCATCACATGCTTAGACCCATGCGAGTAGCGTAGCGTGCCTGTACGGCCAACTACGCGTGAGACCAATGCCATCTGTATAGTTTTTGACAGTGTCACAAGGGAAGGTGAGAGAAAATGCCCTCTTGTGAATGGCTCTGACCTGATAGATGAAGAAAAAGAGGGTTGCAGTGTGTGTTCTTTGGCTTGTCCATAGATAGGCTAACCATGCGTAAGACTCCCCAGATTCCTGGTTTGATTCCAGTAGAAACTCATGAGGATGAGGTCTTTAAAATAAATTACCCCTCCTTGATGGACCGACAGCCTTAAATTTGGTACCCCTAAGGTAGCCTTGTGCGCCCCATGAACTATAGAGAGTTACTGCAGCCAACCCTATACATAAAACCCACCAAGTTCACTGCCCCAGTAGCTTCACTGGGCTCCTCTGATGGATCACGGTTTGTGAACTCCTCGGCTGTGAGTGCTCGAAGCTCGGCGAGGGTGAACCAAATTTTTGCATAAACATTTTGGCGCCATCTGAGTCCAGTGTTCACCACCCCAACCATAGGGTTGCGATGTAGTAATAATCTTGGTAAGACTGAGGTCAAATCACAGGGACTAAACCTTGTACATAATCTGAAAGTAACCATAACTAGAACTAGAAGAAGATCTAATCTAAATTAGGAAAAATTAAAGAGAATAATTGTGAATTACCAAACTAAAACTTGTAAAATTCAAAAGTGGGAAACTAGGGTTTCCAAGGATCCACTTGATCCAGTTTTCAAGAGATGAGAGGTATGCGAATTGGAATTGATTCCATCACAAAACCATGCCCATGGACAAAGCAAACAACAGAATTTAACCAATCCACATCCAATCTGAGAGAGTTATGAACGTAGGGAAGGATTCCATCATCCAACCATGTCCATGAGAGGAAGGTGAACAACAGGGTTCCTACAATCACAACCATAATAATGAAAAGAACATACTTAAAGCTATCGCAGATCCATTGTAATTTGAGTCACAATCAACTATTAAAAACTATGAATATTCCTTATAATCAAACTAGAAGCAAGGATAGTTCAACATAACATGAATCAAAGCCATACACAACGCCCCATCATGCTACAAGGTTCACCTCTTAGCCCCAGCTAAGAGGTTTAGCCTATCATTGACATGATGACGCTAAAATCACAAAAAACATTAAAGCAAATAAAGGGAGAGGAAGGAAAAACGTTGGATGGAGCTTGGCCATCCACGCTCTCTCTCTCTCTCTCTTCTCTTTCTCCTCCTTAGATATCCACGTCCCTAGATGATGGCCTCCACGGTCTCTCTCTCTCTCTTTTATAATAGCAGGGAAGTCAGTCGAGTGGAGGACCGACTCCCTTTCACAGCCAGAAGCGGTACGCACTCCTTGTGCAACTTTACGTGAAAACTGTGTGAAAACCCGGGAACGCAGATCCCCCTGGTCCTCCTAATTTCCTTCCTTTAAAGACAATGTCATTTTGGATGGCCTACAGGGTGGACGACCTGGATTTCCAAATCGGTCCTGCTTGTTCGGCCACAACAACTTCAAAACGATGTGGGTTGCGGAAGCCGTCGGTTTCCATTTTCTGCTGAGGTTGGTGGGGTTAACTTCAGCTGACCTTTTAGAGCATCAATCACTTCTTCAAGCCTCTGCATTAGTCTCTGATCACGGGCCCAAGTTTGGGGTGAATCTGTGTTTCGGATGGGGTACATCATCAATTAACAAAGTAATGTACTCCTTGTAGGTATGAACTTGGATGAGTGCATGAAGGCATAAGAGAAATAAGGTTTTGGTAGAAATCTCGTTCTGCACACGATGGACGGCTCGGATCTGCCATTTGGATGATCGTGGTGGCCATCATTGGTCCCAGCGGACGAACGTGCGAACGTCCTGCGACGGGGAAGGAAGAAGGAAATTCCTTCTTTCGGAGGTTGCTAACTTTGTTGGAGCACAAGCCTATTCCTGATCCTTTGCCTACGTGGTATAATCCGAATGCCCATTGTGCATGTCATCAAGGTCAAAGGCATGCTACTAATAGATGTTTGCCTTTGAGGCACAAGATCCAGGACCTTATTGAATTAGGGTCGATTGTCTTTCCTGTAGCACCGCAGCAACTTGTTCCTCCTCCTAATCCAAGTATCATTTAGGACTCGCTACCCACACAACAAACAACAAGTGAGGCGGGTCCTTCGAATTCAGTGAATGTAGTTCAGTCCGATCCTTCCACTTATGACCCAACTGAGTATGTTGTGAAGGATTCTGTTTAACCTACATTTTGCTTGCTGGGAAGCCCCTATATTATATAGTGATGGTATTTGTGGTGGTCAAAGACGGTTTGACCGTCTTTGCTGTCACGGTGCACTGCCAGTGCATGCGTGTTGTGCACACGCACACCACTCAAGGTAGGGTCCACAGTAATGTTTTCCAGAATCTACTCCGTTCATCCATTCTTCCATCCAATTTAAGGGGTTGAGCCCAAGTTCGAATAATATCCAGAGCTCAGGTGGGACGCAAATCGGTGGTTTAGTGGCTGATCTATCCATTGGGCCACTTTCACAAAGATCAAAAGGCTGAATTTCAATGTGTATGGTTAATTTAGGGTCTTCAGGCTAGATATAAAGTTTTGAGCCAAACGGATGGTGGAAACCCTGTGATCTTGCATTTAGGATGATTTTCAGGCCCTTTTAACTTCAATCGTTGAGTTTTCTCGGATCTTTGGAATGTGAATTCTTCGATCTCGGTCCCCCAAGATCCGTCCCTTGCCTTGATGATTCTTGAGCATCAAATTCATGCTTTTAGCACCCTTTTTAAGTCAAAGCTCTTAAATACACCTTGTGACACAAACTTGATTAAAATAAGACATTAAAAATTATCATGTTCATAAAACTAAGTAATAACTGGGGTCTAATATGCAATATTTGACCCTCAACACAATCCCTGACTAGCATTTGGTAGTCTCGAGCAAAGTATGCGAAAAAATATTTTAAGAATTAAGGGACAATTTCTATAAACCCGATTGATTTTTGAAAAGCAATCCAGTTAATAGAATTCTAAAGTTCATGAATGTTGGGCATTACTTTCTCCTAGACTCAAGTGCACGGTAAACTTCATAGTCAAGTTCAAAGTATTAATCCATCTATTAGAAAAATTTAAACATTGAGTTCCATGGGTGTATAGTGCAACCTTGACTTATCACAATTAAAAGTCCAATCGTCACTTTTCATGATAACATTGATAACTAAAAAGAACATTCCAAATAACTCAACCTAAACCAAAACTTACCTTACAGTTTAATCTTTTTATTCTTCTAGCTTTTGATTTTTCCATCGATGGCTTTCACGCTATGTTAACCTTTGTAAAAATCTTTAACAGGTAGCCGTTTTCGAAGACAACTGTTTTTTAGCTGGGTGTATATATATATATATATATATATATATATTCAATGAACATGATGGACAAATTCCCCAGGTTGGTTCCTTCCATGCTTAGTGATTACCAGGTTAATAATCCAATATCGAACTGAAGCTTTAATGTGTAAGCTAGGTGTGACATGTGAAATCATGGCTCAATCAATGTTTAGAACTTCTAATCATGGATTAACAATTCGAACTTAACTGTGAAATGTAATAGATAGCTGAATTTAAAGTCATAAATTACCAATATTACATATCTATTACATCTAAATCAAAGATGGCCCCTAAAAAATTTTCACAATATTTGCTTAAGACCAAGAAAATACTGATTAGTTAACCTAATCTCCCATCCCCAACCTACAATCTACATTGTCCTCAATGTAAAAGATATAAGCATGCAATGCACATGAGACAACGAAAGTAAAGGAGAAGTGATGGAAAGATAATACCTGACGAGGAAATTGAACGGCTTTTTCCAAAGAGATCTCAGCGTGAAAGTAGGTCAACACAAGAGTGAAACCAACAAAAACAAACTATCATAGAGCAACTAGAAAGCAAACTATCTTAACGGCATAAAGCCGACTATCCTAAAACGATATAAAGAAAACTACCCTAGTCCTATGAAAGCGATAAACTTACCTATACCTCCATCAGATTAAGAGATCAATCCTAGTAAGCAGGATCATTCAGAGGCATGAACATGTCCTATGAATTAAATTTCTCAACAAATGGCTTTAATCAATGTCCATTTACTTTAAACTCTTTGCCATTGTTCAGATCTTGTATCTCGACAGCCCCATGAGGATAAACATTGATAACAGTGAAAGAGCTGGTCCAACAAGATCGAAGCTTACCTGGAAAGAGATGTAACCAAGAATTATATAAAAGGACTTTATGACCTGGTGTAAATGATTTTTTTAGAATATGTTGGTCATGAAATGCTTTCATCCTGTCCTTGTAAATTCTCGAGTTCTCGTACGCATCGTTCCGGATTTCTTTAAGTTCATTTAACTGAAGTTTGCACAGTGAGCTAGCGTTGTCGAGATTAAAGTTCAGATTTTTGATTGCCCAGTAGGCTCTATGTTCCAACTCCACAGGCAAGTGGTAAGCTTTCCCATAGACAAGTTTAAAGGGAGACATTCTAATAGGGGTCTTAAATGCGGTATGGTAAGCCCATAAGGCATCGGTCAATCGAATTGACCAATCCTTACGGTCAGGGTTAACCATCTTTTCCAAAATGTATTTAATTTCCCTATTGAAAATTTGGCTTCCCACTTGTTTGTGGGTGGTATGGAGTGTTTACCTTATGAAAGATACCATATTTCTTCATTAAATTCTCAAATGGTCTATTACAAAAATGTGAGCCCCCATCACTAATGATGGCTCGAGGCGTTCCGAACCGGGAAAGGATGTTGTCTTTTAAGAATTTAATGACCATTCGATGGTCATTGTTCTGGCATGGAATAGCTTCGACCAATTTAGTGAAATAGTCTATGGCGAGCAAAATATATAGATTTCCAAAGGATTGGGGAAATGGTCCCATGAAATCGATGCTCCAGCAATTAAATACTTCTATGATAAGAATGAGGTTCAAGGGCATTATATTTCGACAAGACAATGCTCCCAATTTCAGACAACGCTCATAAGCTTTGCAAGACTCATGAGTGTCCTTAAACATAGTGGGCCAGTAAAAGCCACAATGCAAAATCTTAGCCGTGGTTTTTTAGTAGAAAAGTGATCACCACAGGCCTGAGAGTGACAGAAGGAGATGACACTCTATTCTCATCGTCTACCACACATCTCCTTAAGATTTGGTCTGGGCAATATTTAAACAAATACAGATCATCTCGGAAGAATTTGCACACCTCGGTGAAAAATTTCTTCTTATCTTGCGCAGTCCAATGTGTCAGTGTGAAACCTGTGGCAAGATAATTAGCAATATCAGCAAACCAAGGTGAATGAGAGACGTTAAACAGTTGTTCGTCAGGGAACATGTCATTGATATGTGTCGTCTCAGGGGAATCAGAGGGATCAAGGTAATAAAGATGGTCAACCACTATGTTCTCTATTCCCTTTTTATCTTTTATTTCTAAATCAAATTCTTAGAGTAGGAGGATCCATCTTATCAGGCAAGGCTTAGCATCATTCTTAGAAAGAAGGTACTTGAGCGCCGCATGATCTGTGTAAACAAAGATCTTGGATCCAATCTAGTAGGACCTAAATTTGTCCAAAGCGAACACTACGGCTAAGAGTTCCTTTTCCGTAGTCGAGTAGTTCACTTGGGTAGCATTTAGAGTTTACTTGCGTAATGAATAATGTAGGGCTTTTTTTTTCTCTGGCCTAAAACTGCCCCAAGAGCATAGTCAGACGCGTCGCACATAAGTTCAGAAGGAAGGCTCTAGTCTGGTGGCTGCATGATAGGTGCAGTGGTCAACTTGTCCTTAAGCTTAGTAAAAGCTTTCTGGCATTGCTCAGTCCACTCGTATAGTGCATCCTTTTGAAGTAGATTACATAGAGGACGAGAGAGGAGACTAAAGTTATTTATGAATCGTCTGTAAAAACCAGCATGTCCTAAGAAAGATCGCACGTCTCATATATTCTTGAGTGGAGGTAGGTTAAAGATAAGATCAATTTTTGCCTTATCTACCTCGATTCCTTTGGATGAGATGATATGTCCAAGGACAATTCCCTTACGAACCATGAAATGACACTTCTCTCAATTGAGTACCAAATTCTTTTCTTCACATCTCTTTAGCACACATTTAAGATTCTTTAAGTAATCGTTGAAAGATGGACCAAAGACAGAGAAATTGTCCATGAAGACCTCTAGATATTACCCCACCATGTCAGAAAAAATATTCATCATACATCACTGAAAGGTGGCGGGAGTATTATATAATCCGAATGACATCCTTCGATAAGCAAAGGTGCCACAGAGACATATAAACATGGTCTTTTCCTAATCTTTAGGGGCTATCTCTATCTGATTATAGCCCGAATACCCGTCAAGGAAATAGTAATATGACTGAACAGCTAGCCTTTCTAAGATTTGATAGATGAAGGGCAAAGGAAAGTGGTCCTTCCTTATGACGGTTTTCAACTTCGTGTAGTTAATGCACATTCTCCAACTAGTAGTAACTCTAGTTGGCAAGAGTTCATTATTGACATTGGCTATAATAGTGATTCCAGACTTCTTGAGAACCACTTGAGTCGGACTTACCCATTAACTATTGGATATAGGGTATATGATACCTACATCTAATAATTTAAGAACCTTGGCCTTAACCACTTCTTTTATGTTTGGATTTAGTCTACGTTGTAATTGCTAAGAAGTCTTCATACTATCTTCAAGATAAATGCAGTGAGTACAAATTGAAGGGTCAATTCCCTTAAGGTCTGCAATCGTCCATCCAAGGGCTCCCTTATGCTCAATGAGAGTAGATATAAGTATACTCTCCTGTTCTTGCTCAAGGTAGGAAGAAATCACCACCGAGTATATCTCATCTTGACCTAAATAGACATATTTCAAATTAGAGCACAAAGGTTTTAGGTCAAGCTTCGGTGCCTTGAGGCTAAATGGTAGAGGCACTACATCGGTTTGGGGTAATTCTTCAAATTGTGGCCTCCACCGGTTAACTTCAAGTACCGGCGCAGTATCAAGCATGACACCCATCTCCCTAATCATGTCATCATCAAAATCATAAGAGTGGTCAGGCACATCTCTAGAGGATAGAGGATAAGGTCAAAGGTATTCTATCTTTCACGAAAGAGTCAATCAAGTTAATGTCGTGGACATCCTCAATTATCTCTCTCAGTACATGAACTGAACGATCAACGAGTTGTAATGTGGTTAAAGTGGGTTTTAATTCACCCAAACCTAACTGTTTGTATATCAAGTAGGGAATCAGATTTACGCTCGCTCCTAAGTCAAGAAGTGCGTGCTCAATTCTATAGTTCCCGATTACACGAGGTATGGTTGGGCTACCGGGGTGTTTGAATTTCTGTGGTACATCTTGCTTTAGGATGACACTCACTTTCTCAGTTAAAAAGATTTTTTTTTAAATATTTTACCGTCTTTTGGTCATACACAAGTCTTTCAGAAATTTAGCATATGAAGGTATTTGTTTTACGGCATCAAGTAGAGGAATATTGACCTTCACTTGTTTCAACACCTCTAGAATATCTTGAGAGTTAGAAGAGGTTTTGGTGCAACCAACCGGCTTCCCTCAAGGTTTCGATTCTAATTCTTGTGGAGTATAGCTAGATCCATCATCTTTGTCCTCTTTCGGTTCCTTAGGTTTTTCAGCCCTAACTGGAATGGTTTTGTCAATGGTATTCCCACTCTTAAGAGTGGTGATAGATTTAGCTTGCTTCATCTGATTTGAAGAGCTTGGATGACTTATCTCATACTACAGTTTAGGATTAGGGAGAGGTTGAGCAGAAAACATCCCCTTTTCTATAATCGTCATACGTGAATCCATCTTTTGCATAAATTTTGTAAGTTCTCGTATTGCTTGAGTAAGCTCTTGTGTGGAATTTTGAATTGGTTCTTCTTAAGATTTCTCTTGATTTGGATTTTAATTGAAGAAACCTTGAGGGGTAGCAGTTTGTCCATTCCTCCAACTGAAGTTTGGATGATTTCTCCAACTAGGATTGTATGTATTAGAAGTGGGCCCACTGAAAGGTCTTTGGTAATTGCTTACGACATTAGATTGCTCATTTGGTACCTCTTGAAAGGCAAATATAGTTGGACAATTTTCAGTAGTGTGAATATTGAACCACAAATGTTGCAAACAATTTTCTTATTCTTATCCTTCTTTAATTCCATGGCCTCGAGTTTCCTGGTGAGATAAGCCATTTTAGCATTGATATCATCGTCCTCTTTCAGGAGATACATTCCACCCCTCTCCTTGGATTAAGTTGGCCTAGACATGGTGCTTGGTTTTAGGTATGTGTCCCATGATTTTGCATTTTCAACAAGTCTATCCAAGTAGTCCTACACATCATCAACATTTTTATTCATGAATTCCCCATTGCACATTGTCTCGACCAATTGGCTATGGAAGATGTCAGACCATCATAAAAGAAGTATGTAATGTGCTACGTTTCAAATCCGTGTTGTGGGCATAAACTGACAAGATTCTTGAACCGCTCCCAACATTGGAAGAATGTTTCATCCTCCTTTTGGGCGAAGTTCATGATTGACTTTCTAAGGGTGTTCGTTTTATGATATGGAAAAAATTTCTTTATGAACTCCCTTATCATGTCATTCCATGTGCCAATAGATCGAGGACTTAGTGAATGCAACCATGTCTTAGCTTTCTCTTTCAAAGAAAAGGGAAAAAGTTTCAGCCTGACCATGTCATCAAACACATTAGGAAAGTATAAAGTGGTTATGATCTCATCAAACTCTTTCAAGTGTAAGTATGAATTTTCTGACTCAAGCCCATGAAATTTAGGAAGGAGTTGGATCACCCCTGGCTTGATATCCATGTGTCCCGTATTCTCTGGAAAAACCATGCATGAGGGCATGCTCACCCCCGCCAGTTGTAAATAATCTCATGAAGTACGAGGTGGGGGTGCTTGATGCACCTCATTCTCATCCTAGACTTCCCCAACCCTAAGTTGATGTAGTCCTTCTAGTTGATTGGTCAGTTGACTTGCAGCCATAACCTCAATTAACTCTGGGGATCTTGAGCGGTGTCTAGTCATGCGAGGGATAGTTAACCCCTCAACCAATCCTTCTTCAGTCAAGAGACATCAAGTGTTGTCATGGACCCACTTGAGCATGAAACACTCGCAGCCCTCAATATCAGATTCTACCCTAAACCTAAAGAAGAAAAGAAATAGAAATCTAGAAATAAAGAGAAAGAAGAGTTGGAAAGAGGTTACCAAATCAGAAGTTCCTAAATTAAGATCCTACAAAACAAAACAAGTCAGTTTCTAAAAATAGAAAGTCTAAAAGTAGAAAGTTCTTAAAAAAATTCGAAAGTAAACTAGTTTATAAAAAGGGAAAATTTCTAAAAAAGGAAAATAGAAAGTTTCTAAAAACAAATCAGGAAAGTTCTAAACCTAAATTAGAAAGTATGTTAGTTTCTAAAAATAAAAGAGATCCTAAAAATAGAAAATAAAACCCTAATCTTAAAAATATAAAAATAGAAAAATTAGAAAGAGATTACCAATTTAGAAAGCCTATATTAGGGTCCTACAAAACAGGAAGGTTAGTTTAGTTTCTAGAAATTAAATAGAAAAACCTAAACCTAGAATTAAAAACTAGAAAAACTCTAATCTTAACCTAATTCTAAAACCACTTAATCTCAAAAAAACGTAATCATCAGTCCCCGGCAATGGCGCCAAAAACTTGTTCACCACCCCAAGTATAGGGTTGCGATGTAGTAATAATCTCGGTAAGACTGAGGTTGAATCCACAGGGACTAAACCTTGTACGTAATCTGAAAGTAACCAGAACTAGAACTAGAAGAAGATATAATCTAAATTAGGAAAATTTAAGAGAATAATTGTGAATTATCAAACTAAAACTTGTAAAATTCAAAAGTGGGAAACTAGGGTTTCCAAGGATCCACTTGTAGAGGTCAGGGATATCTATGCTTGATTCATAAACAAAACTGGATTTAAAGTCCCATCTTCATCCAGTTAGAAGATATATCATTAAAAACCAAATCTGAACTTCTTTTGATCCAGCTTTTAAGAGATGAGAGGTATGACAATCATAATTGATTCCATCACAAAATTATGCCCATGAGACAAAGCAAACAACAGAATTTAACTAATCCACATCCAATCTGAGAGAGTTATGAACATAGGAAAGGATTCTATCATCCAACCATGTTCATGAGACGATGGTGAACAATAGGGTTCCTACAATCACAACCATAATAATGAAAAGAACATACTCAAAGCTATCACAGATCCATTGTAATTTAAGTCACAATGAACCATTAAAAACTATGAATATTCCTTATAATCAAACTAGAAACAAAGATAATTCAACGTAACATGAATCAAAGCCATACACAATGCCCCATCACGCTACAAGCTTCACCTCTTAGCCCTAGCTAAAAGGTTTAGCTTATCATCGACATGATGGTGCTAAAATGTCAGAAAACATTAAAGAAAATAAAGGGAGAGGAAGGAAAAACACTGGATGGAGCTTGGCCGGCCACTCTCTCTCTCTCTCTCTCTCTCTCTCTCTCTCTCTTTCTCTCTCTCTCTCCTCTCCTCTCCTTAGATATCCATGTCCCTTGATGATCGCCTCCATGGTCTCTCTCTCTCTCTCTCTTTTATAACAGCAGGGAAGTCGGTCGAGTGGAGGACCGACTCCCTTTCGCAGCCAGAAGCAGTATGCACTCTTTGCTTAACTTTACGTGAAAACCTGGGAACGCAGATCCCCCTAGTCCTCCGAACTTCCTTCCTTCCTTTAAAGACAACATCCCTTTGGACGGTTTTGGATGGCCTACAAGGTGGATGGCCTAGATTTCCGAATCGGTCCTACTTGGTGGGCCACAACAACTTCAAAACGGCGTGGGTTGTGGAAGCCTCCGGTTTCCGTTTTCTGATGAGGTCGGTGGGGTCCACTTCGGCTGACCTTTTAGAGCATCAATTCCTTCTTCAAGTCTCTTCATTAGTCCCTGATCATGGGCCCAAGTTTGGGGTGAATCCGTGTTTCGGATGGGCTACACCATCAATCGACATAGTAATGTACTCCTTGTAGGTGTGAACTTGGATGCATGTATGGAGGCATAAAAGAAACAAGATTTTGGTAGAAATCTCGGTCTGCACACGATGGACGGCTCGGATCCACCATTTGAAAGATCATGGTGGGCCATCATTGGTCCCAGCGGATGGACATACGAACGTCCTGCGACAGGGAAGGAAGAAGGAAATTCCTTCTTTCGTTTTTAACGGGTTAAAGATGATTTGACCGTCTTTGCTGTCCCGGTGCACTGCCAGTGCATGTGTGCTGTGCACATGCACACCACTCAAGTGGGGTCCACAGTAATATTTTACAGAATCTACTCTGTTCATTCATTCTTCCATCCAATTTAAGGGGTTGAGCCCAAGTTTGAATCATATCCAGAGCTCGGGTGGGCCCTAAATCGGTGGTTTAGTGGCTGATCTGTCCATTGGGCCACTAACACAAAGTTCAAAGGGCTGAATTTCTACGTGTACAGTTAATTTAGGGTCCTTAGACCAGATATAAAGTTTCGAACTAAAACGGGATGGTGGGAACCCTGTGATCTTGCATTTAGGACGATTTTCAAGCCCTTTTAACTTCAATCGCTGAGTTTTCTCAGATTTTGGCGTGTGAATTCTTTGATCTAAATCCCCTAAGATCCGTCCCTTGCCTTGATGATTCTTGAGCATCAAATCCATGCTTTTAGCACCCTTTTTCAGTCTAAGCTCTTAAATTTACTTTGTAACACAAATACGATTAAAATAGGACGTTATACATCATCATATTTGTAAAACCAAGCAATAACTGGGGTTTAATATGCAATATTTGACCTTCAACATCTAGTCAAGTCATGTCCAGTTAAAGTATGTCTAATCAAAGTATGTTCAGTCAAAAGTATACTAGCTCCACTACTCAAGAGCTTAAACTATGTGTAGCATCAAACTGCTGCCGATAGATATGCTCACCTATTCTACTTAAGATATGCTCAAAATATGCAATTGTTTGATATGATAATATAAATTATGAAAATCTCAGACATTGATTAGACAAACGTATAGAAATGTATTTCTCTTGAAACAAGCGCAGATTACAATGACAAATACTTTCAAAATGTTTACAATACTCTATTTAAAAGTTAATATTCAGAATCAGCTATTAGTCTTCGATTATAATATATTTATCCTTTCGACAAGAGCTATGGGATTTTTTTGTCTCTTGTTTCTTTAACGATGAAGGAAAATTCTCTCGTAAAATTCTCAAAGGCATTGGAGAATGAAATCGCAAAGAATCATCATTTTCTTTTGGAAGGTTCGATGATTCGAATATATTCTCCGAATTCTTCAAAGGAACACTAAAAGTTATCTATCCTTCAAGGGTATTAGCAGGTTTTACTTCATGAACAGTATCGATCTTCTGAAGAAATCCTTATGCAAAGCTGACCTGGACAAGAGGCATGATCTGTCTCTTCAAAATAACCTATGCCTGGGTCTTTCTGATAACTTTTAGCTGTGGTGGAAGAATGCGTATGGCATGATCTATTGGATAATACTTGTATACCAAATAATATTGATGAGCCCACCAACACATACAGGGATAAGAAGTATGAACTGGATAATTATATTTAGGGATTATGAAGCGAGATCCAGTATTGACATTTAAGTGTTGCCTCCATATCAGAGCCCAATTATATGGTCCAATACCATAACTCCTCATGGGTCTCGTAACAATGTCACAACTCTCTGGTATTGTTTGGTCAAAACCAAATTGACGAGAGAATCTGCTTGAATAATATGGTTCGCGCTAGAATATGCTACCTTCCCCAGTGGAAGAGTACTGGATCTGATGGAAACAAACAATGAATGCTTGCCAAAAGAGATGGAATCATTATCGACAACTTCTATACCCTCTGGATGACTAGTAAATGGAAATTGATAAAAGTCAATAGGATCACTATTTTCTATCTTTCGGGTGACCCAACCCTTCGACTTTTTAATCATCCTCCTTAGTTGATAATGCTGAAGAGGGAGTCAATGAGGGTTTGAATATGCTCTTTCATAGTTAGCAAAAGTCTAAGGAAAGTATACTCCTAGCCAACCTATGAAGAAATGTTAAGGAACACAAACTGGAAAAGATTCAGCCGTTGAATTTCTATGATTGGAAATGACATCCTCAAAAGCGTGAGATAATGAGTAAAGAACTGGAGGAGCTAATGAGGACTTCTGACCCTCCGTCATCGCACCCATGACTACAAAGGGAGATGGTCTGATGATATCTATTTGTTTTGAATTGGGAAATATTACCAAGCTTAGTCAGTAAGCTAGAAAATTGGCTAATTCACAAGAAGAATTATATTCAGTGGTACTCTTAATATTCTCCGAATAGTCTTAAGGTCTCGATGATTATGGTCTGTAAATTTGTCAAAGCAAAATTATATGGTTATTAAAACAAAGATAAAGACTCGGAAAGAGAAAGTAGAAAGAAATGAAATATACCGTAGTTTTTAAGAGAAATGAGACAGCCATTCAAGGGAATTAATTTCATTGGGTTGTGCAAAGTTAGCCATTTCTCTGAAGAGTTTGAGAGTGGTCTTTGAAATCTCAGACTTACTGTCTCTTGCAGAGAGAAGAGCAAACTCTTCATTTGAAGGAATGTATGCATCAGAGATATTGCCCATGATGGGAGACCTGATATGCAAAGAAGATCCCATAAGGTAATGCTCATTTCTCCCAGAAGAAGATGGAATGAATTGGTGACTCGAGACCTAGGAAACCCTTAAAGATAGCGGTGTCTCCGTAAAAATGTTCTAATGTGGCTATGATTGCGTCGAAGAGGTTAATTTGTTCTAAGATGGCAATATGTTTTCAAGCAATAGCTTGAGCCCAAGCACTATATAAATCTCAAGGCGATAGAAGACCTTTGGTTAGAAATTCGTCTGTACTCCAAGATGGATGATCGTTGAAGAAATGCTGTTGTGCAGTTTCAAAGAAATGAAGGGGGAATGGCTGATGAGGATTATAACAAGGATGTAAAAATCACATTTTATAGATCATACCAGCTTTCTGAGGAGATTTGTTCCCTTCCAAACGTCCTTCCAAAACTCTTGGTTCCATCATAATCCAATTATCTACAGAAACAAGGTTGCTTTGGTGGGCGAAGGGTTCACTACGCAAAATCAACCAATGACACCGCAAATTGATGGGGATGACAGTTGTTTTCTTCTCAAAATGATTATGAAATTTCAAGAATTCTTCATTAATCTCTATACAATCCCAAGTGTTTTAGGAAGTTTGTCTAGATCTTGAAGAGGATGAATGATTCTTCCTTCTTGAAGATGAGGCCTTCGAGTGTTTCATATTTATGGATCAAAGATTGACAAGATTAAAGAAAAAGAAAGAATTTAAGGTTGAGAAGAAAATTCGGCAGAATTTCAGAACTTAGAGAAACTGTACTGAGTACAGAGAAGTTGCGCATCCAGACGAGTTGCACAGCCAGACTAGTTGCGCAGCTAGGCTAGTTACGTGGAAAAGATGAGTTGCATAGCAAAATTTATAGTCTGAAGAAGATTTGTGAAGAGGAAATGAATAGGAAGGCTGGTATTTATAGCCAATGGGACCCGATTTAGAGGAGTTGCGTGGGTCTGCGCAACTTGATTTTCCAGGAAGCGTTGATCGATCCTTCAAATTGACTTAATGGTTGGTCAAATATTGGATCAAGGGGGCATTTGTTGGAGCATAAAATTAATTAAAAGAAGAAAAGCACAAAGAAAGAAGATTGAAGAAAAATGATAAAAAGTTAAGTTGCGCAGTGCAACAAGATTGCACGAGGGGTCAAGTTGCGTGAACCCGCACAATTCACCACAGTCGCACGAATCCACACAACTCATCAGTGTGATTCGTGCCAATTGCATTGAATGAATGCAAAATGGGGTCCATGACATAAGATTTGAGGGCCCACACGTGCGGAAGCCTATAAATACCCCCTACCCCTTCATTTGATTTGATTGAGATTTTTCAGAAGATTGGTACCTCTGACAGGTATCATAGAAAGGAGAGAGGGAGAGCATAGGGCCAGACCGCACAACTTATATTGAGTTGTGGGGGCCCACGCAACTCCTCGAGTCGCACAACTAATTATTGAGTTGTGCAGATAGCTGAAGGATGCCTTATATTGATAGTTTGAAGAAGTTTTCTTCAAGATGTTTCATTATCCTATTGTATTGTTCATGAAGGCATATATGTGAAGGATGATCTGCACAACTCATCTCCTATGGAGACTTGAATGATATGAGCCGAGATACTGTCAAAATTTACATTTGAATCTGTTTAATATTTGCATTTTCCTTATCTTGGAATTAAAGGATAGAAAGGATGTAAACGAATTCAGAACAAATAAACTTGATGATTATTCTCTTCATTCCTTCTCTTTGTTATTATTAAGTGAGATAATTCCCTAAATCAAACACTTTCTATTTATGGTCGAAACACCTTTGTAAGGTATGCATTACTCTCGCATATGCCACATGCACTCTCCACAGCCACATTGGTGTGTTGGATCACTTCTACCTTCCTTAGTTACATAGCCTTAACTTTTTGAGTAAGACCCATAATCTTTGCATTCACATCATCCTCCTTCTTGAGGAGATACATTCCCCATTTTTCTTTAGGGTTGGGTTTGGAATTACTCGATTTGTTGGTGGTGTCCTATGATTGTACATTTTCAGCTAACCTATCAAGATAATCCCATGCCTCCTTTGGATCATTTGTTATATATACAATTGCACATCATCTCAACAAATTGGTGCATATTTGATTTCAGTCCATCATAAAAGAAACTAATTACTCACCAAATCTCATAACCATGGTATGGGCAAGCGAGTATCAGGTCCTTCAATCTCTCCCAACATTAGAAGAATATCTCCTCTTCCTTTTGGGAGAAATTCATGATGACACGCCTTAAGGTATTGGTTTTGTTTACCGAGAAGAACTTTTAAAGGAACTCCTAAGTCATCACAACCCATGTACCTATGGAGCGCAGTCTCAGTGAATGGAGCCATGACTTGGCTCTCCTTTAAGGAGAATGAAAATAGCTTAAGTCTAATGATGAATTGAGCGACATTGTTGTAATGCAAAGTCGCTACCATCTTACCGAATTCCTTGAGATGTAGATATAGACTTTCTGAGTCAAGTCAATGAAATTTAGGAAAAAGTTGGATCACTTCTAGTTTGAAGTCCAGGTTACCTACATTAACCAAAAAAAATCATACAAGATGGTGTGGTTCTTCTTACTGGTTGTAGCTGTTCACTCCCCAAGTATAGGGTTGTGATGTAGTAATAAACTCGGTAAGACCGAGGTCGAATCCACAGGGACTGAAACTTGTACGTTTCCTGAAACTAACTAGAAATAAAACTAGCCTAAGATGCAATCTAAATCAAATATAAATTGATGAATAAGGGTGAGAGATTAATGTAAAACTTAAGGAATTTAGAGGAAGGAAACTAGGGATTCAGAGGATCCACTTGTAGGGATCAGGGAGATCTTATGCCTGCATCAAGAATCATGAAATTTAAACTGAACTTTACTTGATCTGGTTTTTAAGAGATGAAAGGTATATGAATTAGAATGAATTCCATCATCTAACCATGCCCAGGAGACAAAGCAAACAACAGGATTAAACTAATTACCAACCAATCAACAGTGCATGAAAGTTAGGAAAGGTACCATCATCCAACCATGCCTAAGAAACGATGGTGAACAACAGGGCTTCCTGACATCATAAACATCAAAAAGGGAAAAAGAAATATTCAAAGCTATTGCAGACCCATTGTAATTTTAGTCACAACAGATCATTAAAGACTAAGAAAAACATTCCTTTAATAATCAACACAAATCAAATTCAGTTTATGAATTTAAGTTAAAAGCTTGAAATAGTATCTCCCATCTCGCTACAGGCTTCACCTCTTAGCCCTAGCTAAGGGGTTTAGCCACACATGAATGGGCTAAAATAAACAAATAAACAAAAGAAAAAGAAGAGGAAAGAAAAACCACAACAAGGAAAGTAAAAAAAATTCTCTCTCTCCTCCCTGTCTTCACGTTCCCATCTCCCTTTAAATCGTCCTCCTTGTTCCAGCCAAGCCAAACTCCATGTCCCAGCTTTTTTCTCAATTCTCCCCCTGACGTCCAGCCCAAGCCACGCTCACGTGCCACCTCTCCCTTGGCCTCCACGGCTGTCCACTTCCAACTTCGATCCCCCCATCCCTTTACTCTCTTTCTTCTTATAGGCAACAACATCTTGTGTGCGTAGCCTTTACGCATAGCGGAAGACGTGCGTGCGTAATAGAGCTTACGCTGGATGTTGGTGGGCCCCACTTCTTGGTGTCAGGTGAAAGATCCACGCCGTCCATTAGATTCTGCTCGAAAAACTATGTAGAATTGACTG
The DNA here is from genome assembly GCF_029962835.1 of Magnolia sinica. Taxonomy (NCBI): domain Eukaryota; kingdom Viridiplantae; phylum Streptophyta; class Magnoliopsida; order Magnoliales; family Magnoliaceae; genus Magnolia; species Magnolia sinica. The sequence continues at coordinate 31,088,668 of NC_080583.1, forward strand.
GTTTTGGGTTAGATTCAGTGTGGCCCACGGAACGTTTCATTGCACCGTCCGTCTTCCGTTTGGATAAGAAATTCACACGATCGCTTGTATGGGACTAGAAAGGAATCATATCCAAGGTCATGGCCATCCTCCAGAGCAAATGGACCGGTCAGATCATCTAATGGAATGATGGGTGGGGCCCACTGTCAAAACCCAGTGGAACACGTCCGTCACTGGACGTGCGAAACTTCTCAATTTGGATGTTTTTGCGCAAAAAATAGGTGGGGTCCACTTCTGATGGTATTTTCAAAGATCTACTCCGCTCATCATTTTCTTAATAAAGTATAAGCCTATGGGTCAAAGTATGAAGTAGATCCAAACTCTAGGTGGGCCACACAATCAACCTGTGATGAGTCGATACAGAACGTTGAAGCAAACCTCTTGCTTACGTGTATGCATGCATATGAATTTCGTTATATTTATAGAATTGCCACTCTGCCTTCTAAAACGTCCGTCGTTCGTTTCTCCCTACTGCACCATCCAAAAGAAGTGAAATTTGGCAAATATCCACCGTTTTTCGTGCTCTTTCCATCAGTTCAGTTTGGGTCCAGATCTCCCAAGGATGTCCAAGATGCTTTCTTAATGGTTATTGTCCTCTGATCTCTCTGTTGGGCCACTTCCACAAGGATCTAATGGCTGAAATTTGACATGTACAGTTAATTTATGGTCCTCAGGCCATGTAAGAAGTTTCGAGCCGAGTGGATGGTGGAAACCCTGTGATCTTGCATTCTGACTAACTTTCAGGCCACGTGAATGGCCTGATTTCCTCGGATCCCTGGCATGTAAATTCTTCAGTCTTGCTTCTCTGGAGTGTGTCCCTTGCTCTGGTGACTTCGGAGCGTTAAATCCATGCTTTTAATACTCTTTTTCAATCAAAGCTCCTTATTACATCCTGCAATAAAAACACGATTAAATTATAATATTAGGCATTATCGTGTACGTAAAATCAGGTAGTAATCGGGGTCTGATATGCAATATTCGACCCTCAACAGTAGCTAATCTCTTAAACATTTGACCGAGGGAATGTAACGTGTTTCGTGCTCATCATGCATCGTCCTAGCCGATGTCGCATTCCACATAGGAATCTCATTAGAATTTCATCTAGTTTCTGCTATATTCTCCTCAAAGTATGGCTCTTGCTCTGGCATGTTTGGAGCGTTTTCAGCCGTGATTTGAGATGATTCAGGCGTACTTAGATATTTTCAAACTCGATAGTGGATGGAAATGTAACGCCCCAGTTTTTGGAAACCGAGTATATGACTCGTTCTCCAAAAATCTAAGTGTTATACTTTAAAATTCAGTGTAAATTTGAACCGCTTATCATTAATCAGAGTTAGCAGCAAATGTTGGCGGAACAAACCATGCATTGTATAAAAACATTCTGATCATCACAAAATTTCAAATGTAGCGCCCATACGGGACTTGTACAAATCCAAATAACAAGTTCATTAAATAAAACATGAATCTATCATTTAATGGTGGGGCTTAATATGGGCCGCAAGGACCCCGTCTAGCTCATCAAGTACCCGATATGCTTTAGCAACCAAGTGAACAACATCTATTCTCTCTACACCTGTATTAACTGATATGGTTTGATAGCGTCAACGGGTATCGCAGTGAGGAACACCCTCTAAGATTACACACTCATCATTCATAATTCAGGATAGATTGCAAGTCATGAAAATGAACGTATTAATTAACACAATTAATAATCATGAGCATATATTCAAAAATTAAGCCAACCAACATAATCTCATCATAAGTAAAATATAATAGTAATCGCAATGCAAGTGTTTGTACCCAGATAATCAAATAATCAATCATGCAACTTTCTATTGCACCCGAAAATCACATTGTACATGAAATCTGAAAGATGACTAGAAAATCGATAAGTGAACTCCTGCTCCACCTGAAAATCACAGTACAAGTGAACTCCACAAGATGAATAAAAAATCAACCTTTAAACATCTACTTCACCCGAAAATCATAGCGTACGTAAATTCCATAAGATGGTTTAAAAATCGATAAGCGAACTCCCGTTCTACCCGAAAATCATGGTACGACTGAACACCGTAAGATGAAGAGATAACAACATACAAACATTTACTTCACCTGAAAATCATATCGTATATGAACACTGCAAGATGGCTAAAAAATAGATAAGTGAACTCCCGCTCCACCCAAAAATCACAATACGACTGAATACCGCAAGATGAAGAGATAACAATATACAAACTCTAGACCACCCGAAAATCATATTGTATGTGAACATCGCAAGATGGCTAGAAAATTGATAAGCAAACTCCCGCTCCACCCAAAAATCACAATACGATTGAACACCGCAAGATGACTAGAAAATCAATAAGATATGTGAATATAACCAATATTTCACAAAAGGGCGGCAATGTCCCATCAAAGCCACAAAGGGTAAATAAGCGAGCCAAGCCACGTAAGGCAAATATGCGGTCCAAGCCGCGTATGTCGAATATGGCCTGCAAGATGGTAAATTCATGACAGATTCCATTCAATACATCACATAAGCACAAGCAGCAAGCATACAGTTAATTAACAAATGTACAGATAATGATAGCATGTTATCATCAAATCATTTATGCTTACTATATTTAGAAAGACATGTTTATTATCTAACATAGGAATCAAGTGCACAATAGATTATCATATTCATATAGTAAGTTAAATAATTCAATGAGAGAAATCAAGACATTATATCTGTCTTGATTAATGAATTTAAGTGGGAAGCTCAAAGGGTGAGTCCTCACCTCGAGCAAGCAATCTAGTTGCGTGGCCCTAGCGCAACTGAAGTCCGATAGAGTCAAATCTAGTCGATAAACATGCGACCATGACCCAATCAAAACATCAAGGAAGATGGTTAATACTTGGCTCCTATGGTCAATATACTAAGTGAAAACTCATTCAGTAACTAATGGATATAGATGAGTTTTGATTTACCTCTATCTTGGCGGCTTGACACGAACTTAGTTAAAATCAACCAAGTCGACTCGATTGAGCCTCGAGTCTACCTCCTCTCTCCCTATTGGGATTCCAATCGAACCTGCACTGGGCCCATGCCTAACAACTCAACTGAGTCGGCTCGTAGGTGTGACACCCACCCTATCTCTCTTCTCTTCTCCTTTCTCTTTATTTTCTTCTGCTTTTCTTTTATTTTTGCTGGAATGTCCAGCAATGTCTGGACCAAGGCCCAAACCTAACTCGACTCGACTGGACTCGGTTCCAACCGAGTCAACTCGGTTTTGACCGAACAGTAGCCCCACCACTAACCCTCTTGCTACCTTCTCCTCTACTGTTGGACAGGACAGAGTCTGGGCTTGTCCAGACCACACCCAACTCGGTCCGAACTCAGTCCAAACCCGGAAGTGGCCTGGTGTGGCAGCTGACAGGAATAAGAATGAGGACAACGTCCTCTCTCTCTCTCTCTCTCTCTCTCTCTCTCTCTCTCTCTCTCTCTCTCTCTCTCTCTCTCTCTCTCTCTCTCTCCCGCTTTCTTTTCTCTTTCTCCTTCTTCTCTCCACTGCACTGTCCAGCAACCTGGACCAGTCAGCGCCTGATTCACGCTCAACCTAGCTGGGTTGGGTTGGGACATCAACCACCCCTCTCCTTCTCGTTTTCTCTTTCTTTCTTCCTCTGCCTTCCTCTCTTTTCTCCCTTCTTCTTTCTCAGGCTTAATCAGCAAGAAAACCGGACATGAACAGATCTCGAGCTTGAGTGAACTCATAGCCTGACTCAACAACATCACAGTTGGAAGTGCAGGCAGCGCGCCCACAACCTTCGTGCACTGATCTCGTCGAGTTTCATCCTTGCACGTATGGGATGGATATAGGTTTGGTTACAGGATGGAATGCTGACCAAACAGGCCATCTAATGAGCTTTTCTGATCTTTGAATGGGACCCACATTCGTCGCACAGACCCGATCTTCAAGCAAGGAAGAAGAAGGATGATCATGGCAGATTTCATATCATTAGGTTTTCCTTTGATCTGGTTATCATGGAGGGTGTGGATGAGGCCAAAGGAGCATGGAGAATGCTTAGATAGAAGCTTTAAGGAGGTTTTTCCGGTGGGTTCGAAACTTGAAGGTTGCGGCTATTTTCTATGGTTTTCGAAAGAAATGGAAGAGACAGTGGAGTGATGTTCGATCCTCCCTCTTTTAAGGTTTTCCCTAGCCCTTTAGAGCCATTGGATGAGGGATGGATGGCCTAGATTGTTTCACTTTACAACTGACTACAAGCGGCTGGTAAAAACAAAACCAGCCGCAGTTTCGTTTTACCACTACGGAGGACCCCTAAACCGCGAAGAGATTGGACGGTTGGGATAGATTTACACCAACGGCCGATACGCTGCAGGAGCCAACGTGGCAGCAAGAAAAACAGGTTTTTCCATTTCCAGAAATCGTTACACGCACGACTCTTCTTGGGCCGATGTTCGTGTGCATATACGTGTGTATGAACTCACTTGTACATGGTTTTGGTCTTCCACTCATCGGGCACATGATTGGACGGTTCAGATCGTCCAGATGGATGATCATGGTGGGCCACGACGCGTCCCAAACGGACGCTGTACGTTCATCCGGACGTGGGCGGGAAAGCTCTTCTATTTTTGCCATTTTCATCGGGTTAAACCCGATTTGACAAAGCACTGTTTTTAGTGCAGCGCAGGAGTACATAGGTTGTGTACTCCCAGCTCAAATGTGGGGCCCACTATGATCCTTTTGATGGATCCATTCCATTGACTGGCCTCTATTGGTCCTAATAGGCCATTAGTCCAAAATTTGGTCAGATCCGAAACTCCGGTGGACCATACGTTGTGATTCAGGTCCTTAGTTATAGGTTTTATTAATCTGAAGGTTAGATTATATCTGAATGTGGTCATCAGCAGCTACAAAGGTTTATAGTTCAATTTAGAGGGAATTTGTCAAACACTCCTATGGTTTGTCAATCCTATATCTCAATTGGGCTCACGATGGTGAGCTTGAAAGGCTAGATCGCTTTAACACCGATCATTAGTGGTCCACCAAGATGTCTACTCAAAATCTAGCCCGTCCGTCAGCTCCAACAGCTTAATATCGGCCACCAATCTAACTATGAGGCAGATCCATAGTCCAGGTGGGCCTCATCTGGTGGTTTTACATTCAATCTAGTGATACCCGACAATCCAACGGTCAGATCATGTTCATACTTGTTTTTTAACGTCCTTAAACATTCTCAAGCTAATCTAGATACACTTAGACCGATGCTCCTAAAGCCCAATGAATTCACAGTTGCCTTACAGAAGGTGGTCAATCTAATGAATGGCGGGTTTTGATCATTCGGCTTTTGATATTGACAATGAATATTTTATTTATCTATCAGGGTGATTGAGCCCTAAAATAGACCTCTCTTGTGATGTGATGCTCCATTTTGGAAGACGACGGATGGATGACTTGATCTACGGGCGAAGTTTACCCTTAACGGGTGAGGGTAAATGCTTAGCTAAATCGGGTTTGCGATCCTAAATTAGGTCCTCATGGTAACACTCGAGTACTGAAAAGTACGGGGTGTTACAGGAAAGCTCGTTGACTAGACTGAAAGTGCCCTGGTTTGTCAATTAGCGTGAGTGTTGAGTCAGTTAAACTGCAGAGCCTCATAGGAAGATCGATCAAAGCGTCTGCCTCAACCAGATGTGTGCACGAACTCGTCACAGGTAAATCTAAGCCTCACATGCCATGTCCGTAATTAAAATCCTTAAAACAAATTAGAACATCATAGGGTTTTGAGTTAGAAAACTTTTTTAGAATTCAGAAAATCTCCAAGTTTTCTAGCTCTGTCGATTTTATCGATATACTGATCGATATTATCGACATGCGCTGTCGATGTCCTCGATAACTAAACGATATCATCGAAATGAAGACAAAATATGTCCAACAACCACATACTCATCTGGACAGAATTATCGATGTATTGATATACCTATTGATATCATCGATATTCGAATCTCGAGTCTATCAAAGTTGACTCGATAAAATCGACAACAGAGCAGATGAGTCCTTATTTTTTCTAAGAAAAATCATAAGATCATCGATATATCGAAGTACTTCTTGATATCATCGGAATTCAAATCTCGATGATATCAGAAGGCCTTCGATGATATCGGTCTTGGACCCACAGATATCCAGCAAATATTTCAGGATAATTTATCTTTGATTGAGGGTCACTCGATAGAATCGATACTCAAATATCGATGATATCGATACAGTATCGATTGCATCGGACATGGACATAAACTGTCCAGCAAGCTTAATGGAAAATTTGTTGGATTTATCGATGCATCAACACTGCTATCGATATCATCGACATTCAAATTCCAATGATATCAAAAGTCCCTTGATCATTCCTTTGAACCTGAAATATTTCAAAGCAAGTTTCTCTCATTTTCAAATATCGAAGAATCGAACCTCGTATCGATGAAATCGGAGTTCAAAATTCGATGACATCAACACTTGTTTCGATTCCATCGATCAACTGGTAAAAAGTTTCAAAAGCGTATGACATTTGAGTTTGTGTCATCGAGCAGCCCGTCGATACAATCAAGAGTATACGCTCGATGATATTGAACCCGCTCGATGATATCGAACTCTGTCATAAATGTGACCATTTTATATCCATTGGAACTTTTTGCCTATATATAGAGAACTTGTCTTTTGTTGCTGGTAGAGAAAGAAGAGAGTGCTTTTGAGTGTTTAACCTTAGATCATATACCCAAAGCCCTTTCTCTCAAGGGAGTTCATCCTCCAATCCACCCTCATCATTGATATTCAATAGAGTGGATTGGGGAATGAACTTTCGCATTGAAGGATCCTCCAGCTACCACTTTAATGGCAAATCATTAAGCTGGGATGCCTTGAATGCATAGATGATTGAAATCACTCTATCTCATTTATAGAAAAATATTTGAGAGTAGGATTCCATCATAACCTTGACCCAACCTATCGCCATGCATTAGTATATCTTCTGAGTTGCGGTTTAAGGAAGCAGAAGACTCTTCATCGACAAAGGAGGAGATCTTCGTTAACGAGCTCAAAGGGACTCATCTTCTTATCTGTAAGTTATCAGAGTCCAGAGGACCCTTGTGATCATTCCTTTGTAAGATTGGGTCTAAGGTGTTTCTCACCCCTTGCAAGTCTTCTAGGAGACCTCCAACGAGATTGTACTTGGTGGGTGCGTTGTGTTGACCCTTGCTCTATGGAGAGCATAAACAGTTAGGGTCTTATGGAAGATCCTTGGCCAGTGTGCCTAAAAGTGGGTGCGTTATGTTGACCCTTGCTCCTGAGAGCATAAACAGTCAGCCTAGGTGTAGGTTGTAAAGGTTAAAGATGAACCTGATTTAAAACCTTGGGTTCGGGGTGAACCATGTGAAACTTCCTTAGTGAAATTCGGTACACTCAAGGGTTGAGTGCGGTTACCGAGAGTGGAGTAGACAAGTATTCGAACCACTATAAAAATGACTATGTTTGAGATTGTTATTGTCTTTCATTTGTTTATGTGATTTCCTTAAATACTTTCATATCTGATTATCTGAGATCACACCTCACACACACGCACAGTCATATCCATCACACACTAGTTTGCATATTGTTCATTTCTCAAATAGTTTGTGATTGGATCCTCTACAAGGCTTGGAAGCCAGTAGAGTTACTCTTAAGTGATCCTAATATATGCTTGTTATAAGGATTAGAGTGTAAGATTTTAAAATTGTTATAAAAGTATTAAAGAGTCCTATTCACCCCCCTCTAGGACATATTGGCATATTCCTACTTCAACTAAAGCGGTCTTTACCGTAATTTCATAGACCACCTTCACTTAGAAGTCATTATGTATGGTTCATTACCCACTTGAACATAAACCAAGCACAGGAGACTAAGTTTAAAACCTAAAACTAAAAAAATAAAATCCTACATCAATTAGAATTAGCTAGGAAGTAATAAGATGAGGGAATGGAGTTATCGGTTTAGGAGAACTATGATTAATGATGCTACAAAACAAAAACCAAACAAACGATGTTAGTTTTTAAACAAATCTATAATAACCTAATTAAAACTAAACTTCTTAGAATTAAAACTAGAAATCAAAATCCTAACTTAAACCTATGTATTCTCAATGTAAATTCCTCGGCAACAACGCTAAAAACTTAATTGAACCCAAGGGTTGACAACCCCAAGTATAGGGCTGCGATGTAGTAATAACCCAGTAAGACCTAGGTCAATCCTCAGGAAATTTGGTGAGAATATGCTAAGATTTTAATTTAAGAAAAATGGCTGGTTTGGGTTTTTAATCCAGTGAGATCGATTTTTAAAAACAGTGACAAAAAGGACTAAGGATCCAAGAATCCCCAATCAATAGAATTTGAATTCAATTCATCTTCTCGAGTTGATAACTCAACTAGAACTGATTCCAATCCATTCTAATTGGAAGATAACACATTAATATCAATAAAAAAAAATATTCAACTTAGATTAGATTCATGATAGGCTTGATCTCTCATGAAGATCTAGGTAATCATATCACAGGGAATTAATTAAAGGCATCTAATTTATCCAGAGGCAACAATAGATCAAACAACTTTACAGATTGATTCCTTCCCCAATCTAGTAATTCAATCACATCCAATCATAATTTAACATAAAACCTTAACTTTCATTGAAGAAATAAATTAAATATTAAATATCCATTAAAATGTTCATTCCTTAGCCTTAACTAAGAGATTAACAAATCAAATACATGATTGAACTAAAACTCAAAAAGAAAAAACATAAAAACCAACTAGAACCAAAGGATTAGAGAAGAATGAGGACTCCTTGGAGGCTCCACAACTACTTGCTTTACACCTTATACCCTTATTCATATATAGGAAAGCTTAAAACACCTCCTTAAATCGAAAAAGTTTGCACCAAGTTGGAACCAACTCCAATTTACGCACTTTGGTTATGCTTCGGTTGTAGCTGACTAGGACCTTCGGTTGCATTGAACATAACATTTGGTCGCACCAAATTAACTCTCGAATGCAACTGAATTTCTTTGATTTCCATCTGAAGTCTCTATCTTCCTTAAGTCGCACCGAACCCCCCCCTCCCCCCGGTCATGCCCCAAACTCGGAAACCGAGTTCAAAAATTTTCGATCGCCGAATCTAGTGCCTACAGCCTCCGTAGTACTCCATTTTCGACTCCTAACGTCTATACGCCAGATTCCGATACTGAGGTCCTACAATGAGGATTTTTTTTCCAATGTACATTTAACTCGTAATAAGCATAACCACAATATACCCAAATCACAAAGGCACATCATCATCACATATCCATTAATATAAACATTTGAGTACAATACTGAAAGGGAAATACATATGTAAAAATTAAAGTTCCAGAAGTCAGTTACATGCTCCAAGCTCCACGCTGCTGCAACCTAACATCACTTGCACGCATCTATCCTACATAAGCTTATAAAAAGCTTAGAGGGTGGTGTAAGTGTGTGCATAAGGTAAGTGCCAAGTGTGCAATACAATGCCATAATCATACAATACCGAGAATACTGGTGATCCATAAATCGTATAATATCGGAATAAGTAGAAATACTAACAAGATCATAAATTATCAGAGTAAGCAGAAGTACTGACAAGATCAGGAATTATCAGAGTAAACATAAATACTGACAAGATCTTAAATCATAAAATATTAGAGTATACAATACAGATCAGTTAGGCAAATGAGGAGTCGTAGAGAGCCAAATATCAGATGCCAAGGATGCAATGCAATATGTAAATCCTGCTAAGTCCGTCTAGGCCATATAAGTGCAGAATTATAACAATCCAAAAATGCCAGATGCGTGCGGATGTAATGCAATATGCGATGCGAATAAAATGACTAAGCTGGAGTGTGAAATCGGGATGATAGTACGTAGTATCACAGGCTACGGGGTCCACCACAAGGGACTTTTATCCAAACCAGTCCCATACCTAAATTTAGATAGTCAGACTCAGTGTGGTAAACTCCTGATTTCAGGTTAGTCGCGCACCTAATCGAAATCCTGGCCATGCGAAGGTATACGTAACAAATGGTTGCGCACCACCAGCCCGAGTGGATAGTGAATGAATGAATGAATTAGTATGCAATTCCTGCTCAATAAGTCCACATATCAGTATGGTTCCTCTCTAGGAATCACTAGGGTCTATTACACTCTAAACCAGATTGCCGCCCCATCGCACGCAACAAGGTGAGTGGAAGAGACCTCACTATTCGCTTGCTAATATCGGGCCCTGCTCGTCAATAGCGGACCCACTCCTCGAGCTGGTCAGACTCAGCCTAGCATTGCCCCCTCTTCTCGGGCAGGTAAGGCCGTACCCTCTTCCAACCGACCACGACACAGTGGGAGAAGCGGCCTAACGGTATACGACCCTCATGCGGTCATGCATCCGCTCAGTCTAGACGTTAGAGCAACCTCTGGAACTAAGGGGGTTTAGGGACTTTCACCCAGGGATATTTATAGCACTCCGTATAGAGCAGATTTCTGGTGTCCCATCTGGCCATCCACGAAATACCTATGGAGGCTACGACCCTGATGTCGCTAGGGCGTACAGTAATCACAACACACAATGCAAGATGCATGAGTCATACAATCTAGTCATGCATCAATCCTGCGCATACCGTGTACTCATGTGAGACAATCTCCACCTATCCGGGAGTCTCATAACAACATGCCCAATGTCATATGCAATGGTCAACCACATCTCATAACAAACATGCAGATGATGCGTATGGGCATGTATCGTGATGCTATGCTATCACATACTCATAATCGGTATCAATAACTAGCACCAACAATCGTCATCGACAACCGGCCTCGACAATGTGGACATTTAACCAACATTACCCCCAAGGAATGGCCCACATAGAGCCTTACAAATAGTGGACCCATGCCTTACAAAGGGCCTGATATACAATGCCATGAGTCTCACTCAAGAGCTTAACACACATCACAATTGGCCTTTCACATGGGCCTAATCACATAGACCTCATATTCATCACCTTAGGCCTTACACACGGGTTAAATACACATCACAATGGGCCGCATATACATCATATAGGTCTCAACAATCGGCCTCGACAATTGAAATTGACCTCGATACTCAACCTCGACAATCGGAATCGACAATCAGAATCGATTGATAATCGGAATTGGTAAATCGGTCACGTCAATCGGGATCGGCAATCGGTCACGACAATTGGAATCGATCGATAATCAGAATAGGCAAATGGTCATGTCAATCAGAATTGACAATCGAGATCGATCGATAATCAAAATCGGCAAATCAGTCGCGCTAATCAGAATCGACAATCGGTATTGACAATCGGAATCGATCGATAATCAGAATCGACAATCGGTCATGACAATCGGAATCGATCGATAATCAGAATCGATAAATCGGTCACGACAATCGAGATCGATCAATAATCAGAATAGGTAAATCGGTCACGACAATCAGGATTGGTCGATAATCAGAATTGGCAAATCGGTCACCTCAATCTAAATTGACAATCGAGATCGATCGATAATAAGAATCGGCAAATCGGTCACCTCAATCAAAATCGACAATCGGGATCGATCGATAATCAGAATTGGCAAATTGGTCACGTCAATCGGAATCAGCAACTAGTCATAATAATCGGCCTCGATCGCCAATTGGTAATCGGCCACGACAATCGGAATCGATCGATAATTAGAATCGGTAAATCAGTCACGTCGATCAAAATCGGCAATCGGTCATGATAATCAAAATCAGCAAATCAGTCACCATAATCGGTCATGATAATCGGCCTCAATCGCTAATCAGCAATCGGTAATCGGCCTCGAATCAGAATCGGTAATCGGTCTCGATCGATAATCGGCTTAACAATGCCTATGGGAAGGTCATAATGTGGACATCCAACCATCATCGCCCATCAATGTGAACATTTAACCAATATTGCTCCTAAGGAGTGGCCCACATAGAACCAAACACATAGTGGGCCCATGGCCTCGCACAAGGGCCTAATATACATCATCATGGGCCTCACTTATAGAGCATATACACATCACATTGGGCCTCACTCAAATGGGTCGCAATAGATCAATTGGGCCTCCGCAAATATGACAAGTTGGGCCTCTTATATATTACATTGGGCCTTATCAAATGAGCCTTAAGTACATCACATCGGCCGCACCAAATGGGCCCCAATATGTCAAATGGGCCAAAAATACATCACAATGGGCTGCAGGACATGGGCCTTCTACATCACATCGGGCCTTATCATATAGGCCTCATATACAACACATCGAGCCGCATCACATGGTCCTAATACACATCACTGTGGGTCCCATCACATGGGCCATAAATACATCACATCAGGCCTTGCCCATGGGCCTCGAATACATCACAATGGGTCACAACCCATGGGTTTCAAATACATAATAGGTGGGCCCTACTCATGGGCCTAATATACATCACAGGTGGGCCCTGCACATGGGCCTCACACACATCAAGTGAGCTGCATCAATGGTTGGCATAGATATACAATACATTCATCACGGTGGGCCGCACAAATGGACGGTGTAGATATACAATACATGCATCAATGGTAGGCCCTTAGACGATGCGAATATAGAGTACGTACACCAAGGTGGGCCCCATCACATGGACCACACCAATGGGCCTCATGTACATCCAATGGGCTGCATTAATGGGCCGCACCATCTACACCATCTATCTTCAAAGATCACTTTAGCGTGTTACCCAAATGAATCATAATGGGAGATCATATGGGCCATCCCACAAATAACCGTGGAGATAATGATTCTCACTGTTAAACTAATCATAGGGCCCACCATAAAGTTTATTCTCCATCTAATCTGATCATAAGGTCACAAGACCTGGATTAAGAGGGAAAACAGATATCATATTGATCTAGAATTGTTGTGACCCTAGCGGTTCAATGGTGGACGTGCAACTCTCCGCTATTTTATGCAGTGTGGCCCACCTGATAGAACTGCCTCATTTTTAGCCTCAGGCCTTAAAATGAGCTTGCCAATTGGATGGATGGTTTATATATAATACATGCATTATGTATGGGCCCCACAGATGGGTGGACTGGATGCAAACAAAAGGACGGCGATGATGAAACACTTACATCAGATGGGACCCACATCCATGTCCTGGATGGTGTGGATTTCCCCCACATACATCATGCGTGGGACCCATATCTTACTGACGTATCATGTAACGCCCTGAAATTCGGGGGTCGAGCACAACTAAGCTCCCGAGTTTCAAAACATCACTTATGCAACATATGTAATGATGAATGTATGTTGTCTGTATTAGTGCATAACACATGAAGTAAATTAAGCCAAAACTGCAACATAATCCAAGGACAGGTGAAATATGCAAGCGAAAGACTAAAGAAATACATACATATATATAAGTCTCTGAGATATGTATGCTCTGCCAGGTCATAATTACAAGTGTTTGTTTCAAAATATAAGTATCAAAATGAAATAACGCATTACAAAATAAACCCTGAATCCCCGTAGATCAGGACACGGCTCACATGAACCCACCTGAGAACTGCATAGAGGAGAACGCCTCCTCATCATCCTCAAACTCCTGCTCTGCCTTGGGGGTCGATCATCATTTGCATCTAAGACAGAGTTTGGTTGGTGTTGAAACACCGTCCCAAAACGTGGGAGTGAGTGATCAACTCAGTGGAACTATACAGTAAAAGTTAACATGTTTTCAATTTAATCAAGCAGTAATATAAAGCAATACAATCAAACATGTCTTAATTACTCTTGTTAATGCAAGGATGTATGTAGAAATGATGCATGCCCTCACCTGCACTCCCTCAGCATCTTCATCTTACGGTACGCATGACAACCTCCCGCAGTGCTCCACGACACCAAGGCACATGCAATGCGGTGCATGAATATGATTACCAAGTTGTTATTAGTCCTTTTCATACAGTAGGATTGGGAAGCTAAAGTACCTTCCTTATATCGATTCCCAAACAGTCATCCATTCTAGGGTTGTCAGTCCTAGACAATCTCATACGATATTATGGTTCTAAGTCGCTGCAAAGGGCTCGTCACTAATCAATGTATGCCTAATCATACCTTAGTTACTACAATAAGGCTCGTCGCCTCAATACAGTATCAAGGTATGCTCGAGGGCACTACAAAGGGCTCGTCACCAATCAATGTAGGCCGACAGCACGAATATAGTATCCCATACCACCATAATTGGTTCACGAGTCTGGATTGCTCATTGGTCACTATGGGGAGGCTCGTCACCCCAGCGTAGGCTGACAGCTCGACCACGGTATCCCATACCACCATGCCCGGCTTATGAGTCTTAGCGGATCGAAGTACAATGGTTAACGGGATTACACTGGTAAGTTTGGTACCCTAGATTCAAACACTAGCGTCCATACATGGTGAACATCCATCGGGCCAATCGGGTTGCTTGATGAGCTCGACTAGCACGAGCGCATGTTGAGTTGAACGACATGAAGTGCGCAAACACTCCGTGTGGCCAAACCACTGCCGACAACCCTAATACGACTCGGGTTTGTCAAACACGTTCTATGTGACGAAAGCAACCTCAGCCACGAACTCAAAGCTTGTTACCGATTGCCTGGACCATAACGTGGCCCCATACACATTTAACCATAATAACAAACATGTTATAAGATGCAAGATAACAAGAATCCATACACATGCATTTCATAAGTAAAGCGGTACAATTAACAACTTGCATGGAGGAAATCATACACATAGTCGACATGGATAATTAGACTAAGCAATTCATAGAGGAAATAGTACATATAAGTAAGGTAATTGGGATTTCATATCTCAACTGCCTCATGGTTCACACCTTACTAAATACGAACTCATTCAGACATTTTCACAAACACGTAGACTACACTTGGCAACATACATCACATATGTCGGCCATAATACATATTAGGGCAAATCCTTTTGACAAGGAGTTATCGCATAAATAACAATCATATTCCTACGACAATTAATCATGGCAATCACAACGCCAAATTCCAAATGCATACAAACATTTTAACAAACACATGAATCACATTACTTACTATATAGACTATTGATATACGTAAAATGAAACAGATATCGCATTTGTCATGTAAAATGGCACCCACGTCAGTAATAAATCATTAACTGACATTGAAAGCATTGAAAACCATAATCTATATGAATATAGTCCGCACCTTAAACCAGAA
Organism: Magnolia sinica; assembly: GCF_029962835.1. Taxonomy (NCBI): domain Eukaryota; kingdom Viridiplantae; phylum Streptophyta; class Magnoliopsida; order Magnoliales; family Magnoliaceae; genus Magnolia; species Magnolia sinica. Next base: position 31,104,046 of record NC_080583.1, read on the forward strand.
AGTGCGCAACAGATCTGATTTAGACGATAAGTCTTCGTCAACGGCGACTAGATAACCTAAGGCATGAATTAAATTAGCTACATCAACACTTAGACTATCCTAAGCTCCAAAACAGGTTAGGGTTTGATTGACTTACCCAAGAATGAGATTAGAATGCCAGAATAATGATTCAGATATGATGGATTAGGTACGCAGAGTAACTGGGAAGAATCTCAAAATGATTCACCAACTTCTCTCTCACTTTCTCTCTCTTTTCCTCTCTCTCTCTCTTAGCTAGGGTTTGAAAAATTCGTATGGAGTTTGAGAGTGAGGGTTTAAGGTTTTTATATAGGCCTAAAATTGATGGAAATAGCCCCAGGACCAAGGTATACTTAGGTTATAACCAAATCGGGTCTATTTCAATCCAATGGAGCGTTTCTGGAGGTCCTTTTTCTGAGTGCGATCGGACTTAAGCTCACTAATATTGGATCTTAAGCAAGTTAAGTTTTCAGTCCGATCGGGTTTTCAGATCGCTCATGACAGACCAATTTCAATTCAACGGTCACCGAAACTCGATCAGGACCACATGCACTTTGACATGTGTGGGCCATCTTCCCTGATCCGAGGGTAAATTTGGGTCAGAATGCTTAAAATCGGCGCGCAAGAGACACGACTCAGATTTCTTAAATTCATATTTAATTTCTAAATAATTTCACCTTTCTCACACTCTTTACTTCGGACTCAAGCAAATCGTCTCAGGACATCATCTGGACTTGATTTTTGAGGTGAGTGTCAAGCACAACAAGGTGATCATACTTATCTAAGTTCATCGCTATCGGACTTTCGATGCGCAGTCCAGGTCCGATACAAAGTTTCCAAGTACTCCCGAGGGCAATTGGATTTAGCGTTGAATCCTAGATTTCAGGGTAATGTAGCGCTAACGATTCTACAGGTTTTGAGTCTTACAGATCGAATTTAAAATGATTGGTGCTAATTTCACAGGTAATCGAGTTTAGCGCTAGTTAACTCACATTTAACTTCTAAAAGATTGAGTCTAAAGAGAATTCTGATTGAGGTGGTACTCGGAACTTTACACAAAATTTTTCGGGATATTACAATCTACCCCCCTTGAAGAAAAAATTTCGTTCTCGAAATTCATACCTTCTCATACTCCTCGAGGATCTGAGGGTAGTTCTTCCTGACCTCTACTTTAGTCTCCCAAGTAGCCTCTTCTTCATTGTGATGCGTCCACAGTACTTTCATAAGTAGGATGACATTGCTACGCAGTATTTGCTCCTTCCTATCTAGGATACATGCCGGTCGCAGTACATAGGTGGCATCCTCGCTTAACTGCACCTGCTCCCAACTGATAATATGCGAACGATCAGGAACGTACTTCTTCAACATGGATACTTGAAATATGTTATGCACGCCCGCGAGTGGTGTGGGCAAAGCAAGGCGATATGCTACTACCCCCACTCGATCCAGTATCTGAAATGGACCAATAAATCTCGGCGTGAGCTTCCCCTTCTTACCAAACTGCAGGACTCCTTTCATAGGGAAAACCTTAAGAAATACATGGTCTCCAACCTCGAACTCAAGCGGTCGCCGCCTCGTATCAGCGTAACTCTTCTGCCTGCTCTGAGCTGTCAGAAGTCGACGTCGAATAATGTCAATTTTCTCTGAAGTCGCCTGAACCAACTCTGGGCCAATCAAACTACGCTCGCCAACTTCTGCCCAGCAATGTGGTGCTCTACATGGGCGACCATACAATGCCTCGTAGGGAGCCATGCTGATACTTGTCTGGAAGCTGTTGTTGTACGCAAACTCTGCATAAGGGATACAGTCATCCCAACTGTCCTTGAAATCCAAAACACAAGCTCGCAACATGTCCTCCAAAATCTGATTCATACATTCCGTCTGCCCGTCTATAGGTGACATCATTTCAATAGCGAGTCTCACTACTCAATGTGGCGCTAAATCCCAAATGGAAATGAAAGCGGATTGGCTACTCCCCTACCACTGACCCGGTGGTGGTAGTGGTTGATGTTTTATTTAAACCAACACGATTTAAATGATATTTAAACTCGCAAGTATACGAATCAGATGCAGATACGGTACGTATTACGAGATCGTTCCCACGAGGACTGGCCGTCACAATTCGAATCTATGACTCTCCTTAACTAATCCAACAGATAATGGAATGAACTACTAAGCACAATTTTAGAGAAAAAAATAATTAAGAACAGGGAAGAAAATTCAATCAGAAAGAGAGCACTAGGACTTTCGAATCCACCCCTAATTATCCTAACCCTTGTTTTGTCTGTTGATTCACCTTGATCTAGATTGATACCACTTAAATAGAGAAAGCACAATCTGTGTCCTTAATCGGGCATACAGACTATCTAATTCCTTTAAGCAATGCCATGAATGACATATCCCATATCCTTGGTCGGGCATAATTAAGGGATGTACAATTCATTAAAGCATCCTGTTTCTTCCTCTATAGGAAACTGTTCATGATCAGACACAAGCACCAATAATAAGCATCCAAACAACATCCATATATATACTTTGGTCAAGTTCATAGATGGAGAAGTATAAAATTTAAACCCATAAAGCCCACTTAAAGAAAGAAACAAATTAATTAAAATTCAAAGTAAATCAACCAATACAAGAGCTAATCAAATTAGGGGCTTCATCTCAGCCCTAGCTGAGAGATTAGTGACCCATAAAATCCATTAAATAGATGAAATAAAATTCATAAAAACAAGGAACATCAAACCGATCGATCTCTCTCTTCTTTCTTCTCTTTCTTCTCTCTCTTCTCTCCCTTGCTCCAGATCTGGAATCCCCTAGTTCTGCCTCCATTTCCCACGTCCATAATTCCTCTTTTATAGCTGTTGGAGGGCTGGAGTCGGTGGCAGAGTCGTAGCAGGACACGGAGTGTAATTTTTTCGCAACCGTGATCGGTGTGCCCCACAGAGGTATTTTCTGGAAAATCAACCCCGTCCATTGGATTCAGAACGAAATTTCAGTCAAGAATGGGTGGTTTTGAAGGTCCATTAGCGCGGCCTACAGAAGAAATCTCAAAAAAGATCAGTTTTGAACGTCACAAGACGGCCTGTTTGTGGCCTCTGTATCACGCACGTGTGCACGCATGAGAGAAGAATATCAGCATGGTTTTGAAGCTCTCGAACCACTCTACAAGATGGACGGATCAGATCTTCCGTACGGTTAACGTACGGGGCCCACAATCAGCGACCGTCCGTTATGCGAACGCGAAACCCGCTGCTGTTGTGATGGTGGGGTCCACATACTTGGTATTCTAGAAATTCACTCCGTTCATTGGATGGAGAATGAAAAAAACGGTTGGGAATGCCTAATTTCGAGTTATTTTTGTGGTGGCCCACAGAGTTTTGAACTCACCGTCCGTTTTACCATTAAACAGTTGAAAAACTACTATTCATTGTACTTTCCATTCCGTCACCTTGGCGTGGATTATGGCTGCCCCAGGAAGCGGATGGACGGTTTGGATTGTCCATTTGGACAATAGGTGGGACCCACAACCGACGACCGCAGGTCATGTTTGCGGACGCTGGAACGGCGGGCGCTGTTTTGAAGACGCAGGAGAGAGAGCGCAGGTCACCGGCTCGCTGACCGTCCTGGCAGTGCGGTGTGTAGCCGGTGAAAACGTGCAGTGTGCACACTCCTCATACACAGGGCCCACCGTGATGTTTACGAGAAATCTACACCATCCATCCTCTTTATCATGGTAATTTAGCCGTCAATACCAAGGTTGAGGCAGTTCCAAATATCAGGTGGGCCCCAAATTGGAGATTAATAGGCTGATCTGTCCGTTGGACCACTTCCCGAGATCTTCAATGGCTGAAATTTAATATGTACGGTTAATTTACGGCCCTCATCCCATGTATGAAGTTTCGAACTGATCGGATAGCGGGAACCATGTGATCTTGCATTCTGGACCCTTTTCGGGCCCCTTTGGCTTGCTTTCCTCATATCTCAGGCACCAATAAAGAAAAGAAATAACTTTGATGAAATCTTGGATGGAGACTTTGGATCATGAAATCCATGCCTTTAATATCAATTTTCAATTAACGCTCCTGACTTCATCCTGTAACAAAAATACAATTAAAATACTCCATTAAGCATTATCATATACGTAAAATCTGGTAATGATTAAGGTCTAATATGCAATATTCGACCATGACAGACGTATAATCTCCTTAATGTACAACCTAGCCAACTCGTCTGCAGAGTTCGTAACTCTGATCGGTAAGAAATAAGCCGATTTCATCAATCGGTCGACGATCACCCAAATGAAGTCATGTTCCTTCCTCGTCTTCGGTAGCCCTGAAATAAAATCCATAGAGATAAAATCTCACTTCCATTCAGTTATGGGCATGGGCTGGAGTAGTCCAGGAGGTCGGCGATGCTCTGCCTTGACTTGCTGGCACGTGAGACAACGGGATATGAACTCAACAATGTGAACCTTCATGTTGTCCCACCAGTAGGATCTTCTCATGTCTTGATACATCTTCGTGCTACCTGGATGCATCGCAACCTTTAAATTATGGGCTGACTCGAGAACCTCCCGTCTCAAGTCAGGAACGTCTAGGACACATAGACGGTCACGATATCGTAGGCCCCCATCCGAACCAACACTCCACTCGGAGTCCTCATCTGTACGAACCCGCTCTCTCATCTTCGCCAATAGCTCATCATTTGCCTGAGCTGCAATGATCCTCTCGTCAATGAGAGGTTGTACTCGAATGTGTAAGATAACCTCATACGGCTCTTCCACCGTGAGTTTCTGCTCAAAGTCTCGCACAAACTCCATCATGTCCCATTCTGCTATCATTAGCGAAGCCACAAACTCTATAGTCTTCTTGCGGCTCAACGCATCTGCCATAAGGTTTGCCTTACCCGGATGGTAGGAGACATCAAACTTAAAATCCTTCAAGGTTTCCATCCATCGGCGTTGCCTCATATTTAAGTCACGCTGAGTGAATATATACTTAAGGCTCTTGTGGTCGCAAAAGAGCTCGAACTCCTCTCTGTAGGGGTAATGTCTTCAGAGCTTTAGTACGAAAATGACAGATGCCAACTCCAGGTCGTACGTAGGGTAGTTTTCCTCGTGCTTCCTCGACTGTCACGAGGCATGAGCAATCACTGTCCTTCTGCATTAGAACACAACCCAACCCAATGCGAGAGGCGTCAGTATATATTATATACTTAACCCCTTGCTCTGGTAATACTAGCACAGGGGCAGACGTCAACTCGTCCTTCAGCTCCTAAAAAGCTGTTTCGGCCTTCTCATCTAGGCAAACTTCAAGTCTTTCCGTGTCAACTGAGACAACGGTCTGGCTATCTTCGAGAAATCTCGTATAAAGCATCGATAATAGCCTGTTAGGCCCAAAAAGCTTCTCACCTCAGTAACCGAACTAGGTTGCTTCCAGTCCTGAACTGTAGTTACCTTAGCGAGGTCGACAGCTATCCCTTCCTTGGACACCACATGTCCTAGGAACTTGACTTCCTCTTTCCAGAAGTCACATTTCTTGTACTGCTCAAAAAGTTGATTCTTCTTGAGAGCATCTAAGATCGCTCTTAGGTTCTCCTCGTGCTCTCCCTGACTCGTAGAGTATATCAAAATGTCATCGATAAAGACAATGATGAATCGGAATAAAAATGGCCGAAACACCCTGGTCATCAGATCCATGAACACGGCCGGTGTTTCGTAAGACCGAATGACATCACAAGGAACTCGTAATGGCCAAAGCTAGTTCTGAATGCGGTCTTCTGCACGTCCTCATCCTTGACGCGCAACTGATGATACCCTGACTGCAGATCAATCTTCGAAAAGTACCGTGCCCCCTTCAACTAATCAAACAGATCATCGATCTTGGGCAAGGGATACTTATTCTTCACTGTCACCTGATTCAACCTGCGATAATCTATACATAATCGCAAGAAACCATCCTTCTTCTTGGCGAACAAAATAGGTGCTCCCCAAGGGGACACACTAGGTCGAATAAAGCCCAAATTCAACAAGCTATCTATCTGCTTCCTCAATTCCTCCATTTCACTGGGAGGCATGCGATAGGTGGGCAATGAAATAGGTGTCGCACCAAGCATGAGATCGATAGTAAAATCAATCTCGCGCCGTGGGGGTAATCCATGAATCGTCTCAAATACATCCTCAAAGTCCTGAACTACTGGCGTGTTTTCAAGCACCGAACCAGAAATACTCTCCAACAGAGAAGTATAACAACCAAATCGGAAAGGGTAACTGACCTGAACAGAGAAAGTAAATGTCTCGCCCTCAGGTCCATGAGCTGTCACCCGCCTAGCCTCACAATCAATCTCTGCTCGCATCTTTGTGAGCCAATCCATGCCCAAAATGACGTCATAATGATATAGAGGTACGACAAATAGGTCAACTAGAATCGATCTGCTCCCTAGATCAATCAAATAACCCATACAAACCCTGGCGGCCTGATCCGTGCCCTACTCCTGTGCCGTAGGAGGAGAACTCTCACTCGTGTCCTGGGCCTCCACTTCTTCCTCGTCCTGCTCTTCTTCCTCTTCTATTTCAGCTCCACCTTCGCCATTACTCTCTTCCTCTTCGCTCTCAGTATCATCCTCACTTTCTTTAAGTAAGGCTTGCCATCGACATGGCCCGATATCCATCTGATTAAGAGTCGTCTCATTGATGTAACAGACAGGTACCGGCCTTTCCGCCCCAAGTCTGTAGCCAAACTCATGTGCAATCTTACAGATGAGTCAACCAAATAAGAGTGATTCAGTCCTTCTATTCGAACATACGATAGGGACTATCTGTCGTAAGATGTACGTAGGCACACACTGCTTCTCTCCTTGCCCCACTTGATACAAGAAATCTACCATCAGGCGCATGCACTCACTGCAGTTGCTTCACTTAGGAAAGACATTGAATGTGCAGATGTGGTGAAGCAAGCGAAAATCGTCCGTCATATTGGTCACTAAAAGGCTTCTATTAGGCTATCATTCAACCAGACGACCACAAAGGAACTGCATGCAGTGATCCCTCTCACGCGCACTACTCAGATTCTTCTCACTTGCATGAACCTCGCCAAGCGGCACGTTCAGAAGTCGGGATATGAAAGCAACGTTGATTGTGGCCTCCCGATCTCTTCTGTAAGGGATCTTGAACTGCAATGGCTCCAGCGAAGGTTCTCGAATGTGGGCATAGAAAGCTCGGACAGTACCCACATTTGCGCGGTATTCACCCTCAAATAGCGGACCCCACCTGGCCTCTTCCAGGTGCTCAAATAAGAGATATTCTCCAAATAGCCGCATATCTACATGAGCTTCAAAAAGGACCCTACGGCCCTCATAAATTCCATGAGATAGCTCCGCCAATAAAGTCCTTCCAACAGGAGACTGAGGATCGAGATCCCGCTTTGTCTGAAACTCTCGAGTGGCGGTTGTGCTCGTGGCGGCACCTCTCGGCCTTCGTGAATGGGTTGGGCGACTAGGCCCAGCTTCATCAACGGGAGCTCTTTTCTTCCCCATGAAAGAGAGAATGGTGAAAATGGAAAATATGGCTGTAATAAGCTCGAATAGGGCCATGGAAAATGAGAGAAAAGAGGAAAATTGAAGGAATAATGGGGCTTCCACGAATTTGAGGCTCAAAGTAGGGATTTGAGTGCTCAAATGGAAAGAAAAGAAAGGGAAATCAGTAATGGAGGTGGGTTTTGAGATGGGTAGATTGAGGGTGCACGAAAATGGAAGAAGAAAGGGTTTGGAGAGGGATTTTTATGGAGTTTTGAGAGAAATTTCTGAAAAAGGGAAGCTTAGAGGGATGGTTTGTGAAGGGAAGATGGTTTAGGAGGGGTTTTAAATAACCAACCATGGAGGAGTGGGCTACACTAGGCCTTATGAGCGTCGGCCTGACTGGCCAAGCCCGTTCGGGCCCACTGGGTGACGAGGGCCTCGCCGGTCTTCGGACTGTTTGGCGAGGGCTCGCCAGTTGGGCGAGGTCCTCCTGCCCCCTGAGTCAGAAAATGATGTGGGTCCCACCCCGGGTCCCCCTGAAAATGCCCCGATTGGGCCCCTAGTCCGTTTCGACTCATTTCAGGTCACCTAGAATAGAACTTGATACAGATTCAAGTTTACCAGGTTTTTCAAGGCTGGGATGGGATAATACACGTTCTAAACCCATCGATGGACGGTCTAGAAGAGATTTGGGGTCGCTGTGTGTGATCAAGAGTGTGCACAGACTCGATCACGGCGATCGTTTTCAGTAAACTTTCACCGATAGGTGCAATTGGAAATCCTATACTAATTCTAGATTTATCTCGCACCTTCCTACGCTAAGATGGCATCAGCATGCATTGTGTGACCATAACCCAGGTCTGGTTTAATCCAAATCATGCTTTGATACCAACTAGTAACGCTCTGAAATTCGGGGGTCGAGCACAACTCAGCTCCCAAGTTTCAAAACATCACTTATGCAACATATGTAATGATGAATGCATGTTGTCTGTATTAGTGCATAACACATGAAGTAGATTAAGCCAAAACTGCAACATAATCCAAGGACAGGTGAAATATGCAAGCGAAAGACTAAAGAAATACATACATATATATGTATAAGTCCCTGAGATATGTATGCTCTGCCAGGTCATAATTACAAGTGTTTGTTTCAAAATATAAGTATCAAAATGAAATAACCCATTACAAAATAAATACTGAATCCTCGTAGATCAGGACACGGCTCACATGAACCCGCCTGAGAACTGTATAGAGGAGAACACCTCCTCATCATCCTCAAACTCCTGCTCTATCTCGGGGGTCGCATCATCATCTGCATCTAAGACAGAGTCTGGTTGGTGTTGAAACACTGTCCCAGAATGTGAGAGTGAGTGATCAACTCAGTGGAACTATACAGTAAAAGTTAATATGTTATCAATTTAATCAAGCAGTAATGATAAAGCAATACAATCAAACATGTCTTAATTACTCTTGTTAATGCAAGGATGTATGTAGAAATGATGAATGCCCTCGCCTGCACTCCCTCAGCGTCTTCATCTTACGGTACACATGACAACCTCCCGCAGTGCTCCACGACACCAAGGCACATGCAACGCGGTGTATGAATATGATTACCAAGTTATTATTAGTCCTTTTCATATAGCAGGATTGGGAAGCTAAGGTACCTTCCTTATGTTGATTCCCAAACAGTGATCCATTCTAGGGTCGTCAGTCCTAGACAATCTCATACGATATTATAGTTCTAGGTCACTGCAAAGGGCTCGTCACCAATCAATGCATGCCTAATCATACCTTAGTTACTACAATAAGGCTCATCGCCTCAATACAGTATCAAGGTATGCTCGAGGGCACTACAAAGGGCTCGTCACCAATCAATGTAGGCTGACAGCATGAATATAGTGTCCCATACCACCATAATCGGCTCACGAGTCTGAATTGCTCATTGGTCACTACGGGGAGGCTCGTCACCCCAGCGTAGGCTGACAGCTCGACCACGGTGTCCCATACCACCATGCCTGACTCATGAGTCTTAGCGGATCGAGGTACAATGGTTAACGGGATTGCACTAGTAAGTTTGGTACCCTAGATTCAAACAGTAGCATCCATACATGGTGAACATCCATCGGGCCAATCGGGTTGCTTGACGAGCTCGACTAGCACGAGCGCACATTGAGTTGAACGACATGAAGTGTGCAAACACTCCGTGTGTCTAAACCACTGCTGACAACCCTAATACGACTCAGGTTCGTCAAACACGTCCTACGTGACGAAAGCAACCTTAGCCATGAACTCAAAGCTTGTTACCGATTGCCTGGACCATAACGTGGCCCCATACACATTTAACTATAATAACAAACATGTTATAAGATGCAAGATAACGAGAATCCATACACATGCATTTCATAAGTAAAGCGGTACAGTTAACAACTTGCATGGAGAAAATCATACACATAGTCGACATGGATAATTAGACTAAGCAATTCATGGAGGAAATAGTACATATAAGTAAGGTAATTGGGATTTCATATCTCAACTCCCGCATGGTTCACACCTTACTAAATACAAACTCATTCAGACATTTTCACAAACACGTAGACTACACTTGGCAACATACATCACATATGTCGGCCATAGTACATATTAGGGCAAATCCTTTTGACAAGGAGTTGTCGCATAAATAACAATCATATTCCTACAACAATTAATCATGGCAATCACAACACCAAATTCCAAATGCATACAAACATTTTAACAAACACATGAATCACACTACTTACAACATAGACTATCGATATGCGTAAAATGAAACAGATATTGTATTTGGCATGTGAAATGGCACCCACGTCAGTAATAAATCATTAACTGACATTAAAAGCATTAAAAACCATAACCTATATGAATATAGTCCGCACCTTAAACCAGAAAGTGCGCAACAGATCTGATTTAGACGATAAGTCTTCGTCAACGGCGATTAGATAACCTAAGGCATGAATTAAATTAGCTACATCAACACTTAGACTATCCTAAGCTCCAAAACAGGTTAGGATTTGATTGACTTACCCAAGAATGAGATTAAAATCGCCGGAATAACGATTCAGATACAATGGATTAGGTACGTAGAGTAACTGGGAATAATCTCAAGATGATTCACCAACTTCTCTCTCACTTTCTCTCTCTTTTCCTCTCTCTCTCTCTCTCTTAGCTAGGGTTTGGAAAATTCGTATGGAGTTTGAAAGTGAGGGTTTAAGGTCTTTATATAGGCCTAAAATTGATGGAAATAGCCCCAGGGCCAAGGTATACCTAGGTTATAACCAAATCGGGTCTATTTCGATCTAATGGAGTGTTTCTGGAGGTTCTTTTTCTAAGTGCAGTTGGACTTAAGCTCACTAATATTGGATCTTAAGTAAGTTAAGTTTTTTGTCCGATCGGGTTTTCAGATCGCTCATGGCGGACCAATTTCAATTCAACGGTCACCGAAACTCGATCAGGACCACAAGCACTTTGACATGTGTGGGCCATCTTCCCTGATCCAAGGGTAAATTTAGGTCAGAATCTAACAGTCAGAATGCTTAAAATTGGTGCGCAAGCGACATGACTCAGATTTCTTAAATTCATATTTAATTTCTAAATAATTTCACCTTTCTCACACTCTTTACTCCGGACTCAAGCAAATCGTCTCAAGACATCATTTAGACTTGAGTTTTGAGGTGATTGTCAAGCCCAATTAGCTGATCATACTTATCTAAGTTCATCGCTATCGGACTTTCGACGCGTGGTCCAGGTCCGATACAAAGTTTCCAAGTACTCCCGAGCGTAACTGGATTTAGCGTTGAATCCTAGATTTCAGGGTATCGCAGCGCTAACTATTCTACAGGTTTTGGGCCTTACAGATCGAATTTAAAGTGATTGATGCTAATTTCGCAGGTAATCGAGTTTAGCGCTAGTTAACTCACATTTAACTTCTAAAGGATTGAGTCCAAAGAGAATTCTGATTGAGGTGGTACTCGGGACTTTACACGAAATTTTTCGAGATATTACATATCAGCAACTATATAGCTGGTGCGTGAGTTGCTGACCCACCATCCAGATGATGGACAGTGGGTATATAACGCGTGCATCATGTGGGGCCCTCTTGCTGACGTCATAAGAGCAGTTGATTTGCTGCAAGGAGGGCTGCAAGCCCACCGTACATATGATGGATGGCTGGGACATCACATATCCCAGGACCGAACCCACTGAACTTGCTGTCATCATCAACAAGAAGGGGCCCACCGTCCAAAAATGGACGGACGACTGGGATCAAAACCCAAATGTAATGGTGGGTCCCACCGTCCAGTAGCTTGGACGGTACTGGACACACGAGCAAGTGGGACCCCTGATGATGGATGGCCTAATGTCCCACCATCCAAATATACTAGACGGTGAGGATAAAGCAGATATATCAACGTGGGTCCCCACGTGGGGCCCACCATAATATTATATTAATATATACTATATATCATATTAATTTATTTATTATATGTACACCCTCCAGCGTCCAGATGGACGGTCTGGATAGATGGATTAAATCCATATATTTCAAGGGGCCCATCTCTGGACGGTGTGGATTGACATAAACATTATGGTGGGTCCACGTAAGTGTGGGTACCACAGCTGCTCTACAGCATGGATGAATCACATATATCATGAGTGGGGGTCCATAGGACCGTCCAACCCGTCCAGCACCGTCCAGATGGCCTAGACGGTGTGGATGAAACAAATACATCATTGTGTGGCCCATTAGCAAGTGGGCGGTTGGGATCCAACACATACACATACATGGGACCCATTGAACTTGCTGACGACAGTCAGTAGATGGGTCCCACCATTTGGACAGTTTAAATGCAACACATGCATCATGGTGGGCTCCACGATGATGGATGGCGTGGATATATCACACGCATAGGGTGGGCCGCACATAGAGAGAGAGAGAGAGACATGATCGTGAGAGGGGAGGGACCCCGCCACTATGGGCCCTCCCTATACATGAATACATTAAGATGGGTCCCACATATGTGGACCCTCAAATCACAAAATCAACAAATAAAAGCACCCACCTTCAAAACTACTACTCCTTCCGCACTAGGGCAATCTAGCTTCACGGAGAAAGAATCAATGGTTGAGATTGGATTTTAGAGGTTGGATGATGGGGTATGAAGCTTCATGGTGGCTGGAAAAAGGAGGAAAGCTTGGATGTTAGGAGTTTTGGAATTGCTTGGAGAATGAGAGGATGAGAGAGAGTGTGATGTAAGGGAAGTGATGGGAGAGATGGATGGTGAGGTGATGGAAAGTTGACTTTTTGAGGTTGCTTTTGTACTTGGAAATGGGGAGAGTAATGGGTTGAGTGATAGGTGTACTTTTGACAAGTGAGGTGATTGATGTGATGGATTCTCTTGGGTTTAGCAACGCACTGCGTTGTTCTCGAACTGAACGCGGGCCCACATCTCCTGCCCTGGGTATCGCCTCAACGCGCGAGACGTGGCATCGGAACCGCGGCGACGGCGCGGTCGTAAGGATATAAGCCTCGAGTCGAGTCGACTATGAAATACGGGATACGACTCAGGGTTGCACGCAAACACCGATAACAGATCGCGGGTAGTTAGAATTCGACCGGTATGGCCGCGGAAGCCTACAGAATGGTACGAGCTAGGATACGAGCCTTACAACCCCCACCCCCCCACCCCCCTTTGATGGCACCAAACTTAACTTTGGTCACACCTAAAGTCTAATCGAAATATCTCTGAAAATCACCATTTGTTGTTGAACTGTTTTATGCACTTTCAGTCGGACCGAACCAACCTTAGGTGGCACCGAACAATCTGTTTATTCTATTATTTACGTTGTGTGATTTCAGTCTTTTCTCCACCTTTTGTACTTAGTTTTCTTGGATCTTTGGAATTCAAATTCTTTATTAATGACTTCCAAATATCTAAAGGTTTTTTATTAATCTTTTGAGCTTTAACCCTTCTTCTTAGGCATGATTTCATCTTTGTTTCCTAGAGTCCCTCACATGTACAGACTAGATGTTAGTTAATCAATTAAATACTTTAAATGCATGGAAACTAGTGCAAGTGACGCCCCTCCCCTTCTCATTTTAAGCATTTAGTAGATCATGATCCACTACATCCATTAGATTCAAAAGATCCTAGAGATCCTTTAGCCTTAACCATCATCCCATCCCTCCACCAAGAAGAGTAAGAATGAGAGAGAGAGAGAGAGTCCAACCCTGATCTAGCCTAGCATAGCCAGAGTCCAAGTCTCCTGAGCCACCTAAGACACTCAATCTTGCCTTGCGATACTACTATCCATCTAGCCCTTCAAGCTTCGACCACATCTGAACATTAGCATTTTGCAACACTCATTCCCTTCTTGACTGCCTTGCTCCTCATATACATCATTACTGCATTGCATTTCATCATTTTCTCGCATCTAACTAGCAAGTGTATGCTCTGTAGCTCGGTGATATAATCAAAACTAGCCCACAAGAAACCTTAGCCAGTTACCCGTCATTTTGTCATATACATTAGTATTACATCACAATCCATCATTTTCTCATATCTAACTAACGAGCGCATGCTCTGTAGCTTGTTAATATAATAAAAAAATGGCCCACTAGAAACCTTAGCCAGTTAGCTGTTGATTTATCATAAACATCAATACAGCATCGAGCATCACATATATCATATTTCTACATACTTTGCACCCTGCACTCGATCGGTTTAAGTATATGCTCTGTGGCTTACCGATATAATCGGATCTTGCTCATTGAAAATTTGGTCTGATTACCCACCATCATCATTGCATTACATTACATCTTTCATGTGTGAGAACTAATTATATTCCTCAGAAATTAATTAGATCTTGTGAAGTAAAGACCGTACATCTGTACGGGAAGTGTGGGTGCCTAACTCCTTCCCTCTTTGTAATTATGGTCCCTTACTTGGAATCTCTATAATGCAAACTCAAGAGTTATTTAGGGTTAAGGATCTTAAGGTTCTCAATCCTAAGCATTTTAATGGGGTCTAACTGATTATACATTCAAAGTAATTGGTTAATGGTGACTCTGATTAAATATAACACCCTCATACCCCCAAATGAAAGCCCTTGAGCAAGGCAACCCATGGAAAAGTGAGCCGACCCCCCCACCCGGAGAAATCTCCAGCGTTCACATTATTGTATAGTTATTCCTAACTCAATCATTATACAAATAAATTGGCTCACTATATGTCTTTTTAATACTAGTGATATAGCCCAACTCCTCCTCTGAGAAATAACTTTGTTGACTTGGACCAAGTTAAATAATTTATCCTATGTAGAATGATACTAGTGATAATAACATTTGAATGCTGATTGGGAAGCCCCATCTTAGCAGGTGTGGATGTTGGGATTCGCATGGAGGTGGATCGCTCTCACGTGAGGATTGGACTGATATTTGAAAAAGGATTATATTTGGCTGGAATCACCAGTAGCTAATTAATCTAATTCTACAATCGGCTAGACCTTGTAGAAACGTTAAGATAGAGAGTTTGAGGATTCACTATCCTAAAATGACTCCTTGATCTACAACTAAAGATTCTGAGTAAGGGACCACAGTTATAGAGAGGGAAGGTGTTAAGCACCTACTTTACCCATACAATGCATGATCGCTACTTCACAAGATCTCACAAACTATTAAGAATTAGGATTAGTTCTTACGCACTAATGATGCAAGGTGTGTGCAATGTTGTGTTATATGCAATGCTTATGATAAGGTATATCCTAGGCTGGATAAATCTACCTTGACTCTTCCACTTGCTAAAGCGTAAACTAATCAACCAAATTTTCTAATGGGACGAATTCGATTATATCAACAAGTTACAAAGCATACACTCATAGTCGATTAGGTGTATGATGCTATGTGATGTAATGTTATGGATTGGATAAGTAGGCGGTAGAGTAGAGAGTAGATGTTACATGATACTTATATAAAGATGTACGAAGCTGATTGAAAGTTGGATGGTAAGATAGGTGGCAATGTCATAATGATTAGATCAAGTGGCTTGTATTAAGACTTTGGTTACTCGAGTGGCTAGAGTTTAGGGCTAGGCCGAGCTAACCTGGGCTGGACTCTTTCCTATTACTCCTTCCTCTCCTTATTGGATGGATGGAATAGCTAAAAGATAGCTAAGGGGAGTGAGAGGCTTATGGGTTTTGGTGAGAGAAAATGTTTATTCTATATGCTTGAAATGAGAGGTGGAGGGGTTTATTTATAGCCCCCAAACTCAGATTTCTGGTAATTCTTGGCAAGTGTAGGGTTGAAAGTGGCTTGGAGTGTCTAGATTTGGGACTGCCACATGGCATGATATTCGATGGTTAGATTTAATGGCATGCATGATAATTTTGGGTGCTAGGGAGGGGTATCAGAGTCAATACCACACGTTTAGGCATCGCAAAAGGAAAGAACCCACATGTATTGGGCTTCTGCCAAGACAAGGGAGTTACCATGTGACTGGGTGTCGCTAGAGCCATACGGAGTCCCTTGTTTTGGCAAGGGGGCTCCCATGCACATGTGGAGGCTCTATCTCTATTGGTGCTACATTACCGTTGCTCCGGATTTTGATTGGACTTTGGGCTTATGGGCTTGGATAAGGGTTGGTTTTGGGCTTGAGTTGAGTAGATGGGTTGATTCAACAAATTGGCCCAATGGGTTGACTTGGTGAGTTGGCTTGGATTTAAGGTTCTAGGGTTTAGGGTCCTGGGGTTAGGTTTAAGGTTAAGTTTAGTTGAGGGTTTGGCGGAGTTGACTTAGTCCAACTTAATCAATTTATAGGCTCGAGGTGAGGTGTCTACACCATGCAAATCACCTTTAGAATCTTTCATAAGGAACCTTAAATACTAATAATTACTCTAAAAGAGTGCATTTTTAATCACAGAATAATATTCATGTGCATATAGAGATATAGATGGAACTACAATGAGAAATACATAAGAATATAGGGAGACTCCATCCAACAAAGCAAACCACGTGAGATAATTGTGTCTACATACTATTTGTACCCATTTCAGACGAGACCTATTTCGACCAATCATAGTCATTTACGTGCGATATGTGAAAGTGTCATGGTTTGTCAATTAGCGTGAGTGTTGAGTCAACAAGACAAAGGAGCCCCATATGAAGATTGTTCACGTGTCTGCCTCAACTGGATGTGTGCCCGAACTCGGCAAAGGTAAACCTTAGCCTTACATCCCATGTCCCAAAATACCAGGCATATAAAATCCTTAAAAATGGATAGAACTTCTTAAGGTTTTAGGTGAGAAAACTACTCTGCAAAATCAGGAAAATTTCTAAGTTTTCTGCCTTTGTCAAATTATCGACATGTGGTTCAATGAAATCGAACCCTGTTATCGATGTCCTCAAAACTCACTCGATATTATCGAAATGAGGACTTTAGATGTCTAGCAACCACAAAGAACTCTGGACTAAATTATCGATGAATCGATGGACTGTTCGATATCATCGAATTTTGAATCTCGAGTCCATCGAGTCGACTCGATAAAATCGACATCTGGTCAGTTGTGTCCAATATACTGCTAAGGAAAATCATGTGATACTCAATATATCGAAGAGAGCCTCGACATCTTTGAAATTCAAATCTCGATGATATCGATAGACCTTCGATAATATCAGATTGGGACACTAAACTACCCAACAAGTTTTTAGGTAAAATATTTCTCGTATCGAGGATCACTTGATAAAATCAATATTCAAATATCGATCATGTCGAGACGTGGTTGATATCATCGAAATAAGACATAAATTGTCCAGCAAGCTTATAAGAAAATTCCTTGAAATTATCGATGAATCGACATTGTCATTGATACCATCGATATTCAAATTCCGATGATATCGAAGGATCCTCGATTATATCATATACCTGATAAGTTTCAAAGACATCTGCTCTCTCATTTTCAAATGTCGAGGAATCGAACCTCGTTTCGATGAAATCGGAGTTCAAAATTCAATGACATCAAAGCATATTTGATCCCCTCGACCAGTTGGCAAAATGTAACGTCTTGAAAAAATCCATACAAAGACCCAAGTACCACCTCAGGTAGAAATCACAAAGGACCAAATCCTTTAAAAATTAGACGAGAATTAACTAAGTGATAAACTAGGTTACCTGTGACATTAGCACTAATCACTTTAAATACAATCTGTAAGACCCAAAATGAGTAAAACCGTTAACGCTACATTACCTTAAAACTTAGAATCCATCTCAAAACCTAGTTGCTCTTGGGAGCACTTTGAAACTCCGTATCGGACCTGGACCATGTGTCGAAGGTCCGATTACCCCAAAATTATATGGTTATGACCGCATTGTTGTACTTGACTACCACCTCAGAAATCAAGTCCAGATAGTATCCTGAAACACACAACTTGAGCCCGGAGCGAAGTGTGTAAGAAACGAGAATATTTTTAGGAAATGAACTAAAACTTAAGTGAATTGAGTCATTCACTTGCAGGACAAATCTAAGGATTCAGACCATCTGATTCTAACCCAATTACACCCTCAGATCAGGAAAAATTTCTAACACATGTCAGTGTACTTGTGGCCCTGATCGAGTGCCGGTGACCGTTAAACTGAAATTGGTCCCCCGAAATCGATCCACTGGTCTGATCGGGCCAAGATCTTAGCCTGACCTAGATCCAACGTCAGGAAGCTTAAGTCCGACCGCATGTGGAAAAGGGGCCTCCAGAACAATTTCATTGGACCGAAACAGCCAGTCTTTGGCTATAAACTAAGTATACCATGGCCCTGGGGCCATTTCCGTCTGTTCTGGGCCTATATAAGGGCCTTAAACCCTCTCTCTCTCTCATTCCATACGAATTTGAAACCCTAGGTGAGAGAAGAGAAAAGAAAGAGAAGGAAAGAGAGAGAAAGTGTGAGGGAAAGCTAGGGTTTGCTACAGAGATCCTCCCCTGTCGCTCTACGTATCGTATCACCGCTACCGTATCTCTACACTAGCGATTCTGATTCCATTTTCGAGTAAGAAATCCCAACCCTAACCTATTTTAGGGTTTTAAGTAGAGTAAAGGATGAAATAGCTAATCTATTTCATACTGTAGGTTACAGTTGTGTCGTAGACGATGAGTTAGAGAACGAACTGAGTTTGTTACGTGTCTACCGGCGTAAGGTGCGGACTATAAATGTCCAGGTTATGGTTTTCAAGGCTTTCAATGTCAGCAATGATTTATGTCTGACTTGATTGCTATCACATATACTAGATACGATATTTTCTGTAAATTACATATATATGTAAACTATGTTGGTTTTAGATGCATTTCATGTGTTTGTTGAAATGTTTGAATGCATGTGGAATTATGATTCGTGTTTGATATGATTGTCGTTAGAGAATACATGATTGTTGTTGATATGACAACTCCTATGTAGAAGGATTTGCTATGATATGCGTTTTAAACTAATTAAGTGCATGTGTGTTATAGGCATAGTCTAAGTGTTTGATAAAATGCTTGAATGAGAAAATGCTTGTTTAAATGCATGTATGGAGGGTGTTTAGATAGGATTCTCAATCCCCTTACCTATAGATATGGTACCCTTTCTATAACCTATCTTACTATTATGTGCTGTATGAATGAAATGTCCGTATATGATAATATGTGTAGTATGTGTATGATTAAATTGCTCAAGCAAGATTTGTATCTGATTTTGGTTGGCACATGCGGTTTTGGACTGGTACATATGAATGCCTAATGTACATGAAATGTGTTTGGGGCTACGACGTAGTTTAGGTGATCGATAATGATTTTTGAGTTAGTGGCCAAGGTTGTTTCGCCACACCAGACATGTTCGAGGAATCCGAGTCATATGCTATTAGTCGACAGTGGTTAGGCCACGTGGAGTGCTTACACGCTCCATGTCGATCGGTTCGACGTATGCTCGTACAAGTCGAACTTGTCAAGTAACCCGATTGGCCCGATGAATATTCACCATGTATGGACGCTACTGCTTGAATCTAAGGTACCAACTTACTAGTATGAAGCCCGTTTAACCTTAGTACCACGATCCGTTAAGACTCATGAGCCGGACATGGTGGTATGGGACACATGGTCGAGCTGTCGGCCTACGCTGGAGTGATGAGCCTCCCCATAGTGTCCAGTGAGGAACCCAAACTTGTGAACCGAATACGGTAGTATGGGACACTGTATTCGAGCTGTTGACCTACTCCGGCTCAGCCTGGCTGTGGTCCCCAGTCGGGTTGGTGATGAGCCTTCGAAAATAGACTGCTATTTGGTAGGGCGTTGGTGGTAATGACCTCGAGTATACACTAGGACTACGATCAGGTGACGAGCCTCTCCGTAGTAAACTAGAGTATAAACCAGGCCTACGCTAAGGTGACGAGCCTCTCCGTAGCAGCCTGAAAACTGCCTATCGTATATGACTGCTAGGATTGATGACCCTAGATAATGTTTGAGTATATGATATAAAGGGGGTGCCTTAGCTTCCCAATCCTGCTGTATGAAAAAGTCTAATAAGACTTCGGTAATCATGCTTATGCACCGCATTACATGTGCCTTTGACGTTGGTGTTGAGCACAGAGAAAGGGGTGCATGCCGCGACCATAAGAGGAAGATCGCAGAGAGAGTGCAAGCGAGGGCATGCATCATTAATATATATCATTTTGCATTAACCAGAGTACTTAGGGATGCTTGATTGTATTGCTTTATCATTACTGCTTGATTGAATTGATAACATGTTAACCTTTGCCTTATAGCTCCACTGAGTTGATCACTCACTCCCACGTTCTGGGACGGTGTTTTAAACACCAACCAGACTCTGTCTTAGCTGCAGGTGATGGCGATGCTTATGAGGTAGAGCCAGAATATTATAATGACGAGGAGTTCTCCTATATGCAACTCTCTGGTAGGTCTATGTAGACCTGAAGTTGCACTGACGAGGCTACAGGGTTTTGGATAGAGAACATTACACTTTCTGATTTTTGCATATTTTGAATTAAACTTGTAATTATTTAACCTAGTTACATTCATACTCTAAGGGCTTATTGTTACTTTTGTACAGTTTATGTATACATCACAGTCTTCCGCTAGCGTACTTTAATTGCCTCTGGCGTATGATATGCTGTTTTGGTATAATCCCATTTATATTTAAAGTACTAATATGGACAACATTTAATCATCATTATCTATGTTACATAAGTGATGCATTGGAACTCGGAAGTTGAGTTTATGCTCGACCCTCGATTTTCAGGGCATTACACAAAAAGATTCAAAAGCGTTTGACAGTTAGAGTTCGTATCATCGAGCGGCCATTTGATGCTATCGAGAGTATACGCTCGATGATATTGAATTCTGTAAAAAATATGATGTTTTATATCTGTTGGAACTTTTTACCTATTTAATGAGAGCTTGCCTTTGGTTGTTTGTAGAGAAAATAGAGAGTGCTTTTGAGTATTTAAACCTAGGTCATATACCTAAGCCTTTTCTCTAATGGAAGTTCATCTTCCAATCTACCCTCATCATTGATATTCAATAGAGTGGATTGGGGAATGAACTTCCTTATTTAAGGATCCTGTAGCTACCACCTTAATGGAAAATCATTAAGCTAGGATACGTTGAATGCATAGATGATTGGAATCATTGTCTCCTTTATAGGAAAATATTTAATAGAGTAGGATTCCATCATAACCTTGACCCAACCCATTGCCTTACATTGGAACATCATCTGAGTTGCGGTTCAAGGGAGCTGAAGATTCTTCGTCATCAAATGAGGAGATCTTCATCAACATGCTTAATGGGGCTCATCTACTTATCTGTAAGTCATTAGAGTCCAGAGAACCCTTGTGATCATTCTTTTTATAGGATTAGGTCTAATGTGCTTCTTACCCCTTTTAAGTCCTCATAAGAGGCCTCTGACGAAAGTGTACATGGGGGTGCTTTGTGTTGATCCTTGCTCTATGGAGAGCATAAACTTAGGTCCTTGTGTAGGTCCTAGACCTGTGTGGTCTAAAACCTGGGTGCTGTGTGTTGACCCTTACTCATGGGAGCATAAACTGGTAGGTTTCTTATGTGGATCATTGGCCTATGTGGCTTAAAACCTGGGTGCTGTGTGTTGAACCTTGCTCATGGGAGCATAAACTAGTAGGTTCCTTATGTGAATCTTTAGCCTGTGTGGCCTAAAACCTGGGTGTTGTGTGTTGACCCTTGTTCATGGGAGCATAAACTAGTAGGTTCCTTGTGTGGATCCTTGGCCTGTGTGGCCTAAAAGTTAGGTATTGTGTGTTGACCCTTGCTCCTGTGTGGGGCATAAACTTGTGTCATGTAGACACGTTAGAGTCAGCCTACTGTAGGTTATACTGGTTTGAGGTAAACTTGATTTGAAACCTCCGTTAGTGAGATCCGGTACACTCAAGGGTTGAGTGTGTCTGCCGGAAGTGGAGTAGACATGTAGTCGAACCACTATAAAAATGATTGTGTTCGAGATTGCCATTTACTTCTACTATTTATGTGATTTCTCTGATTGTTTTCATATTCCATATGTACATGTTTTTCTGGAACTAAGTAGAATCACACCCCACACACAGTTACATCCATCATGAACTATGTTATGCATCTTGTTTATCTTTTGAATAGTTTTGTGATTGAATCCTCTATTTGGCTTGGAAGCCATTAGAGTTATTTTGAAGAAATTTTGATACTTACATATTTATTCAGGATAGGGTTGATAGTTTTTTAAAAGTCCTATTCACCCCACTCCCCCCCCCCCAGGACATCTTGGCATATTTCCACTTCAACTAAAGCGGTTATTACCACAATTTCAATATGTATGGACACAGTTGGGTAGCCATATGATTTCCTATAGATATGTATGATTACGCCTTGAAAAGAAGAGCTACAACATATCAATTATGACCGAGTGTTGTTGGAGCGGTCGAGAAGGGAAGCGACTGAGTTTAAACGATCATATGGCAGATGCTAAGCGGTCGAGTTCACATGGTTGTTTAACAGATGGCATGAGAATAATTCAAAGGGAACATAACATAAGAAACATTTAGAATAGAAGTAGTGAAGAACGGTTATCATAACCATCAAAACGTGGGAAGGATCCAGAATGGTTGGATTAGAGCTATAAATAGAAGAAGATTGCAACAAAGTAATTTATCTCATACCAAACCAATCAAACCAAATTTATCTTTCAAATTATCCCATCAATTTACATTCCATATTGTAATCGTTTACTTCTACTGGTGTCCACTAGAATTTGAAACACTTTGTGGTTAGCTATGGTCATGGCCACCACTAGTGCATCATCATAGGGATGGTGGATTCCTCGGGAATCCTCCTCGGTGAATATCAGTTCGCAGGGGATTACCTTCTGTTCCTTTGAGGATCTGCAGGTGAGATGGACTCTATGTTCTGAACTTTCATGGTTGATACTTCGAGCATGGCTTTGCATGCTCTATTTGAATCTCCTCCTCCCGTAGGCCCACCAAAGATGGTGCGGATTTCTCATGTAGCCTCATTGTTGTTGCCATTGCTGGGCTGCTCATTCTTCTAATCTGGTTGTTCCTCCCTCCTACTGACATACTCTCTCAGATGTCCACCGCGGATGAGGGCCTCAATTTCTTCCTTAAGGTTGAATCAATCGCTGGTGGAATGGCCATGGTCATGGTGAAAGTGGCAGTACTTCCATTTATCCTGCTTGTCGGCATCGGTCTTTATCCTGTTTGGCCATTTGAGGAGTTATTTGTCTTAAACTTCCATGAGGACCTGCTCGAGCGTCGAGTTAAGGGGAGTGTAAGAGCTGAATCTACTCTCAGGTCGTCTACTCAAACGTTGACCTTTGTTTAGATCGTCGTCTCTTCTACCCTTACTATTAGGAGCTGATGTTTATTCCTCCTTAGGTAGTTGATCTCTGGTCGAGCTTCCTCCATTCCTGGTGACTTTCCGTGAATTGAAAAGTTCCTCGGTGTTAGAGTATTTCTAAGCTCGGTTAAGGAGATCGGCTAATGTCGTTAGGGGTTCTTGCCAAGCGAGAAGAGGAATCTTCCCTCCTTTAGGTCAGCCATCAAAGAGGCTAGTGTTATTTAATCCAAATAACCTTTTACTTGCATTGCCTCTATGTTGAAGCACTTAGTGTAATCCTTCAATAGCTCCTTCTCCTTCTGAGTGATGGTGAGGAGGGGAGTTGTTAGCTTGAGCCTTTCTTTTCCTCCGATGAAGTTGGTAATGAAGGCCTTACTGAGTTGTGTGAATGAGCAGATGGACTGTGGTTTCAATTGTCGAAACCATTTTCCTGACAAAGTTAAGGAGAATTCTCGACACATCACCGCAGTTGCCCTGAAAGATTCTGATTGCTTGGCTGGATCGGTGGCCCCGGAATAAGGAGTGATCTGCAACATTCGGAATCTGGACAGGAGCTGAGCATGCGTGATGTTGTCGGTGAATGGTGGCTCGGTTTCTTCTAACATGACTTCTATCGAGGTAGGAGCGTGTGTGCAATAGGCCTGTCGTATATCACTGATCTGACCTCGTAGTTCACTGAGCTCGGCCTCCCGAGGGTCCTCGTTCTCAACCACTGTCTCGGGAGCTTTACCATGCCTTTTCTTTTTCCAACTCATGACGTAGGTCAGAGGCAGCCAACATAACAATGCCCGAGGCATGGGAGGGCGCATGTCTTAGTACTTCACAAGCCAATTTGCTCCTCCAGGAGTCGACAGGTGCTTGAGATGGTGTTAAAACTTTAGTGGTTTCTCAAGCAATAGCCTCCTCACCCCCTGGTCAGGGGGCGGATTCTGTCGCTCTAGCATTCGCCTTATTTGGTTGATGTTGCTAGTTAGAGTTTCAACTTGATGCTCATAAAGATGAGCCAACCTCCTCGGTTTCGGGACCGCTGCACCGGGCCTGTGGGTGCAGAATCAGCCTGAGGTTGGGAAAATAAGTCCCGATGGTCTACAAACTATTCTGGCAGCGTAGGACTACGCACAACAGTGGTGGTCTGGGCTTTCTTTCTCCCCTTTGCCATTGTTGAATCACTGTAAGTGATGAGAACAACTTTCAATGTCGTTCCCACAGACGGTGCCAAACCGTTGATATAGAAATCAAGATGTCCTCCTTAGATCGCCCATTACCCGCAAGAGAAGACATATGGAGACCTTGGTTGCCGCAGGGGCCCCTCTGATGCCAAAGTCAAATAGGCAAGCTAGGTCTAATAGAACGTTGGTTTTTTTACAGTGGTTCATGCGTAAGATTGTGCGTAACTTTCACCGTTGGAGATACTCCTATTTATAGTTAAAAAGGGGTAGTAGCGTAGATTGTGATCGTGCTTGTTTTAAAGGGATTCGTATCCTGAATATGTCATAGATATCTCCCGAGATCCTCGGCAAAGATCTCAGGCAGATCCGTGTTGCGTTCTTCTCCCGAGATCCTCAACTGGGATCTCGGGTAGGTACGATTGGAACCAGGTCGGAACCAATGGAAGAACATGGTAGGAGGTCGAAGTGGGGAGTCCAAGGTGATGGTTGTTTTGAAGAGGAGTTTACCAACCTGGATTCTCTGGTGAGTTGTGATCGAGTTTTCCCTTAGTATCAAGCAGATGGCCGACCTATCGATTTGCCATTGGGATTTGTGTCCAAGCACTGAGACCGAGCTCATTTCCTTAGTAGACGAAATTGGGGATAACCCTTCTCTTCATCTTACCATGTGGGGCAGGGCTTCCCCAGGTGTAGTAGCTCCGAGTTTTGTCCTGTAGTAGGCCATGCTTTAGAGGCTCTTCCTAAGAAATGATCCGAGCAAAAGCTAGGAAATGAATAGGACCGTGGAAGAGCCCAGTGTCTGATGGAAGCGGGGGTACTTCATCTTCTGGCAGCCGAGCTCGGGGGGTGGGTCGTTTCCTCAATAGTATGCTAATGCTTTCTGGCCGTTAAGGAGCTCCTTGGTCGTGATTGGTGATGGTCGATCACATGATGAGCACGGAGGTCCGAGCTTACCTCTTTTCTTCGGTCAATCTATTTTTACCCATAATAAATTTTTCCACTCCAACTCAAACAAAAGCAATCCCTTTTTGAAGAGGAGATGATTTCCCAATGCCCTTTAATCTTCTGATTTCCCATGGCTTTATAGCTGTTTCGACCGTCCAAAAACATCTAGCAACTACTTCGTCTCTTGTCCTTGCAGAGGAAAATGGAAACTCTTGTTATTTCTTCTCTTGGTTGGAACCCCAAAACGAAAAACTTGTTTCTTATTTCTTTTCTTTTTTCTTTTACGTAGACGAACAAAGGCAACCCCCTCTTTCTCTTTCTATTCCTTTCCAGCTTCCAGCACTAGTGTGCTGGTTCATGTTCTTCTCTCTTTTTTTTTTCTTTTCTTTTCTTTTCTTTTAAAATACATTAGGGTGATTAAAAATCTGAAACGTTGGCCATATTTCAAGCATGCTATTTGCCTAAATAGACTGTCGGTATGAGCAATAGATGGCCAAAACTCTAAAAAAAAATACTCAAACGTCTATCGATTAGATTTTGATCGTATGGTGTATTGGCATATCAAATTCCTACCAAATTTGGACCCAAGCCCTAATTTCATGTTCTCTTCAAGGTGGACGGATCAGATGGCCCACATTGGATCCCTAATTTCGATCCAAAATTTCAAGGAATGATGATGACATATGCATATGTTAATGTGCTCATGAGTTTCTTATTCTTTCTTTTAAAAAATTGCTTCTTTCCGTTTTTTGCATATAACTTCCTTCACGGTCATCATATTGGAGTGATACTTGACACCTTGGTTTTTTTCGACGCACTCTTCACACTAGTAAAAAAAATCAACTCAAGATTCTGCTCCAGCAAAAAGTTGATATTTTAACGTTGGTGTACAAAGTGTTTATGCTCTCCTGCTGTATTCTAGTCCACACACATTGTTACCATCCAATCTAGACCATCTAGCATACTCACAATACTATTTTAATCGTACAACCACAGACTTGTCCCAAGATTTCATATTCAACATACATGTTGCCCCCTGAATTTTCAAATAATTGCAATCTGATGCATCCATTCATTTTCTTCACCTAATAAAATTCTAGGACTTACCTTGGATGATTTTTTTAGGGTTGGACAGCTTCACAACTCATCTGGACCATGAATTTGGAAGAGGTACATTCTTACACATCTTTTCTGTATTTTCACATCATCTTCTGTTATCCTTAAGAATCCTTACAATCACAAAATCATATGGAATTAGGATAAAATAAGATACCAATGGGTATAATTTCATGAGCATAGCTCTATCAATATTTCATGTATATTAGTCAATGTAACAAATAAACTCTCTCTGAATCAGATAATGCTGCCAACGTCGCAACTCTTAAACAATTACGTACAACTCAAGCTCATATGTCGACCACTTCTTCTAAGTTTCGCTGAGCTTCTCTCTATAGAAGGCTACCGGCTTGCCTTCCTATGATAAGACTCCTCCAATTCTGACATATGAGACGTCACACTCAATCTCAAACAGCTTGTCAAAACTGGGAAGAACCAAGACTGGTGTTATGGACAATCGATGCTTGATTTTAGCAAAGCTCTTATCAGCCTCATCAATCCACTAAAACAGGCCTTTTTCATGTAATTAGTAATAGGTGTGTGTCACGCCCCAAACTCGGAAAACAGGCTCACAAAATTCCCGATCGCCGAATCCGGTGCCGACAGCCTCCGTAGCACCCCATTCTCGGCTCCCAGCGCCCATACGCCAGATTCCGATCCTGGGATCCTACAAGGAGGATTTTCAGTACGAATTTTTTTTTTTTGTAATGGAGCATAACTACAAGCATAACCAAGTCACAAAACAACATCACCACATATCCACTAAATCAAAGACTTTAAGTACAATGCGTATGAAAGGGAAATACAATATAGTAAAAGAAACTCCAGAAGCTCGGCTGCACGCTCCAAGCTCAACGCTGCTGCAACCTAACGCCACCTGCACGCATCTATCGTGCATAAGCTTATAGAAAGCTTAGAGGGTGGTGAAAGTGTGTGTAAGGCGAGTGCCAAGTGTACAATATCAAAGTAATGCGAAAATATGCGATAAGTCCATGAATGCTATCAGCTGTACCAACGCTATATGATGCAAGACATGAATGCTATCGGCCATACCAAGGCCATGCGATGCGAGGCCTATGTAGCCAAATGTCATATGCGAGATGCGAAGCAAGCATGTCAGTCCTCATCAAGTACACATATCAGTACAGTTCCTCTCTGGATATCACCGGGGTCTAATACACCTCACACTGACTGCCTCCTCCCTAGTTGCACAGCCAAGTGGAAGAGACCACACTATCCGCCTAACAAGTAGTCTGCCAATACCTATCTGGCTCGTTGATAACGGACTCATTTGCGAGCTGGTCAAACTCAGGCTAGCTTATAGCCCCCTCACTCGGGCGGATAAGGCCACACCCCCTTCCAACCGACCACGAAACAGTGGGGACGCGGCCTCTCGGTATTCGGCACTCGGGCGCTCGTGTATCCACTCGGCAGGCGTTGGAGCATCTCCTGGTACCAAAAAGTTGGACTTTCACCCAAGGACATCCTAAGTGCCCACGTCTAGAACCAAGCATTTCCAGATCCGATACGGCCATCCACGATGTGTCCGTGGAGCCACGGCCCGATGTCGCTAGGGCATGCGGTGATCAAGTCACACATATGCGAGATGCATGAGTCACACCGTACAATCATGCGGCATCTCCGCGTACCACGCGATCATGTGGGGCACTTCGTCTCATAAAGAGTCCCGTAAATGTCTCAGCCCAACGGCTTATGCTATGATCAAACATTCCTCATCTCAAGCATACATATGATGCGTATGGGCATGAATCATAGAAGTGCACTAAGCATGCTATGAAGTAATGAACTATCAACAAGTATGGGCCTATCAATGGGCCTTAAGGAGAGTTACAATGCGGACATTTAACCAACATTGTATTTACAATGTGGACGTCAAACCAACATCGCTCCCAAGGCATGGCTTGCCATAAAATACCATTACACAAACCATATGGAATTACACATTGCAATGGACCCTAAGGACATCCCGTTGGGCCTCGACCCATGGGCCTTAGATACATCAAATGGGCCGTATCACATGGGCCTTACATTCATCAAATGGGCCGCATTAATGGGCCCCCACCAACGGGCCTTATGTATGTTGCAATGGGCCATATCCCATGGGCCTTTGAAAACATCACAATGGGCCTCGCATATATCAGGATGGGCCTCAACAACAGGCCACAAATACATCAAGGTGGGCCTCCTTAAATGGGCCTTATAAATATCAAGGTGGGCCTCCTCAAATGGGCCTTAAATATGACAGGTGGGCCACATCGCATGGGCCATATGCATATCCAATGGGCCACACTCAAATACAAGTAGTGGTAATGATTTCCACACTAAATTTCTAAGGCCCACCCTAATATTTATTCATCATCCAATCTAATTATAAGGCCTCACATACCTGAATTAAAAGGAAAAAAAACCAATATCATATGTGGTCCCAAACTTAGTAGACAAGGATCTTAACGGTGGGCCTTCAAACCCATTACTTTCTATAATGTGGTCCACCTATTCCTAGATCTGTCTCATTTTTATTTTATTTTTCTCTCAGGCTTTAAAATGAGCTTCCAAGTGATTGGATGACTTGGATGCAACACATGCATCATGGACCATGGATCTGATTCATTCTTTAGCTCATGCTCAAAAAATGAGCTTGCAAAATGGATTGACGGTTTGGATGCAACATATGCATCATGGTGGGTCCCACCGTCCAGGTATGGACGGTGTGGAAAAACACATATAGATCATGGTGGGGTCCACTGTCCAGAGAGTGGACAGTGTGGATAACCACATAAATCATGGTGGAGTTCACCGTCCACGGCAGTGGACGGCCTGGAGAGAACACATACACGGTGACTTCCACCGTCCCGTGCTGGGGACGGTGTGAATAAAATATATACATCACTGTGGGTCCCACGTGGGGCCCACCATAACGTTTACTTTCCATCCAACCTGTTGAAGAGGTCACGCAGACCTGGATTGAAGTGGAAAAACAAATTTCATATTGATCCTAAACTTCTGTGGGCCCAAAAATGGTTTCAATGGTAGAGAGTTTAATCCCACTGTTTCCTTTGATGTGGGCCAACTGAGCCTTGGAAGAGGCTGAAATTTGGAGGGGGCCCACTTCGAGCAGGGTCCCACCTAATGGACGGATTGGATGGAAAATATACATCACTGTGGGGCCCACGGCTAGAGCCGTGGGTCCCTACTGGCCGCCCGTCAAAGAACGCAGCAGCGTGCTGCTGCTGCTGCTGCTGTGTCAGTGGCAGCAGACGCTGCCCCTTCTTTTTTTTATATTTTTTTTTTTTGGAAAAACAGGTATTTTTGTGGTTTTTCACGTGTGAGGCCCGCTTCAAGGTAATCCACTCTAACCATCAGATTTCATAGTCCATAACAAGTTCATCAAGCCCAATATTGGACCTGTTTCAGCGTATAGAAAAATCTAGAGAACTTTAAACGGTGGAGATCACTGTTTTGAAAGGTATGGCCCGCCAGAAGCTTGGATCAGTTTCATCTTTTGGCTCAACGCCTAAAATGATCTCGAGAATAGAATGAACGGCGTGGATTGGACACTTACATCAAGGTGGGGCCTACATGAATGGCACACCCAATAAGCTTTGGAAAAGCTAATATTTGTGTTTTCAAGTAACGTCCAGGGACGTCCCTGGACGTTTGGATGTAACACGTGCATTGGGGTGGGCCCTGCTTAGGCGGGCCATCACATGGTGGGGTGGTGTGGATCACATACACATGTAAGATGGGCCTCACCCACAAATGGATTGGGTCCAAATCATGCTTCATGGTGGGGTCCATTCGGGTGGACCATATGGCCATTCCATCACACACCAAGATAAATAAATAAAAAGAGAGGGAGAGAGAGAAAAAGGAGAGTGGGACACGCGTGATAGAGGGACCCCGGCACTATGGGCCCTCCATTTCAAGCATCCAATCGTACATCAAGTGGGTCCCATTGCATATGGGTCCACCAAATTGAAAATCAACGGTGGAGATCCTTTCTCCACCAAAATAGAAGGTCTAGATGACCCTATTCATGCAAGAAAATAAACATCATGATGGGGTCCATGGAGAATGGCCCCATCATGGAATGATCTTAAGCATCAAAGTGGGCCATTGGCCACATCAAGGGTCCAAAGTGAGATCCATACCATTGATCGGTAGGCCTCACTTGGCCCATCATAAGAACATGAAAAACCTAGTCTATAGAAGCACCCACCGGTCGATCTTCTCGGTCCGTTGAAATGCCGATCTCCTTAGGCTTCACTTCAACGGTGGAAGATGGAAAATGAAAGGCTAGGATGGAAGATTTGGGATGGGAAAGTGGGCCACACACATGCACTCTCTCACATGGAGAAGCTTGGACGTGAGCTCTCTCCTTGGTTGCTTGGAGTTGAGTTGAGAAATGAGAAAGAGAGAGGGAGAGATGGGATGTAAAGAGAGAGAGAGTGATGGATGTGAGTGATGGGTGAGGTGATGTGTACTTGACTAGCATGGGTGTGTAAGAGAGAGGGTGAGAAAAGGTTGACTTTGGAGAGAGAAAGCATGGGTTGCTTGTACTTGACATGAGGTGATGGATGGGATTGATTGATGGGATTGATTTGACACATTGTAGAGATTCTCTTGGGATTGCAAATGCGCGGCGTTTTCTTCGAAATAAACGCCGGCTCACATCTTCCTGCCAGGGTATCGGATCGGTACAAGAGACGCGGCGTCGGAACCGCGGCGACGGTGCGGTCGCAATGGTAAAGGTCTTGATTTAAGCCGACTCAAATGTACAACATACGACTTAGGGTCGATCGCAACGTCGATTATACGTCACGGGTTGTCGAAATTCGACAGGAAGGATCGCGGGACTCGATGGAACAGTACGGACTAGGATACGGGTCTTACAGTGTGACTATAGTGTTGATATGTCACACGAATCGACAATAGAAGGTCACCAACCCATGGAAACTCCTTCATGTATGTTCCTTAAGATCAACCATTCCCTGATGGCTTGCACTATTTCATCATTCACACAGATGCTCGTGGACGTCACCACAAATCCTATGAATAACAAGTTGTCGTTAAAAAACTGCACTTCTTCAAGTTGATTTATAACTTGTTAACTGGCAGGACCTATAACACCTGCCTGAGATGTTCCATGTGCTCCGTCTCATCCTGGCTATATATCAAGATGTCATCAAAATATACTACCACAAATCAACTAATAAATGACTTCAACACTTGATTCATCAAACGCATAAAAGTGCTTAGTGCATTCGATAAACCAAAGAGCATGACCAACCACTCATATAACCATTTTAGACTCATTCAATAGTAAGGGCGGTTGGGCAAGTGTCTCCCATGACAAGATATATGTGATGTTGGATATCCCGAATAGGGGGCAATCCATTGGGTGACTCTTTGGGCTATATTTCCTTGAATTCGTTCGGCAACAGACTTAAACTTAGGGAAATATTTAAGGGTTCCAATTCTTTGCCCTTTGCTAATATGGTGTACACCTCGCTGGTTTCCTTAGATTCCTCTATGAAATTCTGAATGGTTAGGAGGGAACTCCCCTCCACTTTAGAAGCTTTAGGGTGGTTCTCTAGTGTCGTAAGGGAATTGACCATCTTTTAACCGTCTTTGATGAAGACATAAATATTGTCTCATCCTTGGTGGGTCACATCAAGGTCTGATTGTCATGGTCAATTGAGTAGCATATGGTATGCTTCCATGTCGACCACGTCACAAAGTACTCGATCCTTATAATTTTTACCAATTGAAAACGAGACAGTGCATTATTTGGTTAGTTTGGTCTCGTTTACTTTTTTAATCTAGACAATCGAGTAGGGGAATGATGCTAGGTAGCCGCAACTTATCCACTATAACTTTCAAGATGATGTTCTCGTTACTGTCACTATCTATGATTACATTACAAACCTTACCATTGACGGTACACCGCGGATAAAATATATTGTGTCGTTGTGGATGCAATTCCTTTCGTGGAGTGTACAATAATCACCTCATGACCAAGGATTTGCTATGATCCTCAACCAGCCATTATTCATCACCAGCTCATTCTTCAATGGCTTGTTCATCTTCATTAAATCCAAGGTCTTATTCCATTGCATCACCTTCAGTGCACCCTTCGTTAATAGTTAAGTGGGTTGTGGGCCGTTGAGAGTAGGTGTTTGATAAATGTCCTAGTTGGCCACAACGGTAATAAGTGTTCGGCATTTGGTCAACCATAAGGATTTGGAATCCTATTCGGACCCGCTGCAGTAAGTGCCACATGTTGAGGCCAAGATGGACTGCTCTTCGTGTCACGGTTTGCGGTTGTAGGAGGTTGAGGATATCCTCCTACTAGTTATTTTTCTCGTGCCAACACTGAATCCTTTGTGCGACCCATCATGGGAGGCCGAGTTGAAGGATAAGGCTGAGTAGAGAGTCTTACAAGCTACATTTCCGCCTTACATGCCAACTGAACCACTTCATTTACGGTCCCAATTAGGTGCATCTGAACTCGATCATGAATTGTCAATCGCAGCTCGCCTATGAATTATGCTACCTTCTGCGATTCGATTTTCGATAGGCCATTCCGCATTGCTAACTACTAGAATTCTTCGGTGTAATATGTGACAGTTCAACTCCCCTGTCGGTAATTTTGGTCTTGCTGGAACAGTACCTATTCATAATCACTAGGGAGGAATTGTGATTGGAGAAGGCGTCTCATCCATGACCATGATCGGATGAGCACCTTATTTTGTCAGACACATGACAATTGTAATTGCTCCCACCATGCAGAAGCCCCGGATTTTAATTTGAATACTACTAATTTTACCTTTTATGTTCCGGCACGTCCATGTAATCAAAATATCGTTCTACTTCGCTTAACCATTCGACGAAATCTTCTATATGCAATAAACCATTAAAACTAGGAAGTTCGACCTTACATCGATAGTCTTTTTCAGCACGATCTAGTCGATCGCCTTCATGGATTGGTCGTCGGGCAAAGCCACCATTGATGTCCTCATTGTTGGAGCTCGACTCATTTGGGGTAGCCCTACGATTTACCTTTGAAAGTACCATACAGAAATCAAGGTTGTGTCGTACAACAACCACGAGCGGCTGAGTATCGTCTTGGGCTTAGGCCAGAATTAGTATATCCGTAAGATGGTTGCGGGTTGCTTGTAGCCGTTGCATGGTCAACTAAATCTTCTAGTGGAAAGCTTCCATTCTTTCCAAAATATAACGAATCCTTTTATCACCGTCCATACAATTTTGGTTCATTCTTGCTTTATTTGTCATCAACTCGAGAGGAGTCCTCGCTCTGATACCAATTAACGCAGAGATTGACATGATGAGGTCGATCACCGTCTTCCTTAGGGGATAATTACTCTAAATCCATGGAGCTTCTTTGGACTCCTCACGGAGATTTCTCGAATCCATGAGGAAAAATAGATAAATAGATAAATTCAAAAAATAAAAATTGATTGATAATAAAAATGAATTTATATTTATAGATAGTCATGATTTCTACTAGAGTTCATGGTTTTCGGCCAAAATAGCAAGTCCCATTTTTATGTTGGGCACGATTCGTAAAACTCAAAGGATCAAGAGTTATGATTGAACTAAAATTTATTGTAAGTAGTAAAAAAAAAATGAAAATAGACTTTCAACCATTGATCTGATGAAATCTCATGAATTCGGCATAGGCAACCTGGCATAGTGAGGTTAGGTGGCTAAAGTAGCTTCTCCTACCCCAAAAGCATTGTATTGTATGTCGAATAACTCATTCCGATTTGCGAGATATGCCTGCTTAGGTTCTGACAGTCCTGATCACTTCTGCCTCCGATCTGATCACTTCTGCCTCTGATCGGGCCTTCTCTGGTCCATCTTGGCTATGAATGTATCTGCAACCTGCTCTACATCACCTTATTGCGTATTTACCATCCAACAGATTTTAGATATTAACAGATTGGATGGTACATACACCGTATGGTGGGGCGCCTTAGAAAATTTTTAAGGAAGACTGGGCAAATGCGTTAAATTAACAGATTTCAGATATTTCATCATTTGTTATTAAATAGGTTGTTTTAAATTCAGTATTTAATTAATTTTTTGACTTCAACATTTCTTCAAGACACAGCAAAGAAGTTTATAGAATTCATATTCAGACTTCGAACTCAGATTTCAGATTTAAGCTTCGCACTTCAAATTTAACAAACAAGCCTTACTCCTCCATCCAATACCATCCAAATCACAAATTGAACTTGCAACCCAATATCAAGAACTCGTCACCTACGTATGGTTGGAAGCTAACTTTAAACTATTGGTCATTTTCCTTAAGATATCCAAAAATATCCAAAAATTGGAAATGCAGATAAAAAAGAGTTCTAGACATATACCACCATCTCTTTTTGTTATATGCCAGAAAAATCTCTTGCCGTTTTTGCCACATGCTTTTTCCTTTTTCATATTAGTTGTAAAACTTCCTATGGTTTTTGTTAGAGTTGGCCGTTAAAGAGGACAATTAACTATTTAAATTTGAAAATTGATGACATGAAATATTACTTCTTTTTTTTTTTTCCTTAACTTTGTGGACATGAGAGATATTTTCATTTTGGGAGATTTCAAAATCCACATAGCCACACATGATCCAGATCGTCCAATGGTGGGCCATTCATGAAATTTGGTGTAGATCGTCCAAATGATAGATCAAAATCATTCAAATGTCATGGATAACCTTTTTTTATATTTGCATAGGACTGAATGAGATTTTTTCCCATCTCCACGTAGTCAAGAATAAAAACGTGATTTTATATAATCAGAGGTCAAATTTACGTATGCGGTTGTTTTATAAGATATTAACATCTGGCAAGCTACAGCATTTTCCCTCGAAAATATTACAATGTTTTCAAAGGGTTGGTAGAAACAGAAGTTCACACGATAAAAAAAAGAAAGATCGTACTAGACTCGGTTGCAGGTGATCAGTATTCTATTTTTATTGAGGATGATCTCCTTATGCTAATTTCTCGCCCGTGAAAAAGGACGGACCCACATGAGGATGTATCGCCTGTCATGAAAATCAAGTCGATCGCTCATTAAGTATGCCTCACCTGTATATGCTGAAACAGATTGGGCCCACCTGTATATTGTCAGCCAACCATCTGTCTGATTCTCAAACCATGCAATCTTTATGGTGTGACCCACCGTTGCATGGAGTGGATGTCATGCAGAAGATATTGTCAGCCAACCATCTGTCTGATTCTCAAACCATGCAATCTTTATGGTGTGAGCCACCGTTGCATGGCGTGGATGTCATGCAGAAGATAGATTGGTGTCAACTGTCAAAGATGCTGCAAGCTCAGTCCGCTGTAGGTGATCAGTCGTTTCTTGTATCACCCAAGGACGTGATCCACGAGCTGTAGGTGATCAGTCATTTCTTGTATCACCCAAGGACATGTGATCCACGACTTCGAAACAGTAATGAGCCTGGATGAGCTCCCAAGCGTGCCAATACTATTGATGGGCTCTTAGGTGCCCACCTTGGATGGACCATCCTCAAAATGATAGAACAACTTTACATTATTAAGAAAGATTTCAACATCAACTCGAAAAGCCAACAACATTTGGGCTACAATCTTCCAATCTGGGAGATCTTTAGGGAAGTCCATCCACGATGGGTCGGATGAGCTCAATTCAATGATCTGGATCATTGAACCATGGGGCCCTGCTTACATAGTTGTAGGCAAATCAGTGAGTTTCGAATGGCAGTGGCAGAACAGATGAAGGGAAAAGAAAAGCATAAGCCATGTATACTCACAATTGAAAGGCAGAAAAGATGGCAGTGGAAAAACATTGTTGATTTTTTAAAATGGTGAATGAACAAATAGAATATTACACCTTCAGCGAGAAGGTAGCAGCAATCTGATAAAAGAAATTCACATGGTTGGTGCTCCCTTGCTCTTCTTCAATCAAGGTTGGCAGCAATCTGATAAAAGAAAATTCACATGGTTGGTACTCCCTTACTCTTCTTCAATCAAGGTTGGCAGTAATCTGATAAAAGAAAAATCACATGGTTGGCAGCAATCCTCTTCCAACACCTTTGTCCAAGAAGCCTGAAAACGCATAATAACAGATCTTTCGGAATGAAATACAACTGATTAAAATCAAGAAATGCCATGGCTACTGGCGAGTATGGGCTTTTGAAATCCATGTGGTCCTTCCTCAAGGTGGGGCCATGAATTCATGTGAAATGTGGTAAATGACAGTCTGATGATCCATATTTGGAACATATTCAAGAAACAAACGTGTATCAGCAGCAACAAATTCGGGTGTAGGAGCAGGAAGCATCTCTTTCAAAACATAAACGAGTATACAATACATAGGTAGAACATGAGAATGAGAGCAAGAATCTGAAGTGGGGATTTGAAGCGGGAGCGAGAGTCCAAAGTGGATCCAAAGTGGGAGCAGTGTGAGAGTCCAAAGCAGGGAGAGAGCGAGTGTCTGAACTGGGGATTTCAAGCAGGAGTGTTACCTAGTTAAAAGGACCTTGCAAATAAGGTATAGGTGAGGGGCCCAGTTCCTGCACGGGTGACTAGGATTCAAAATCCAACTCAGCTGGTAGACATAGCAGGCTCATGAACAAAACAAGGTGGAACAGGAAGCTGATGATTACTGCTTGGTCTTGAAATCTAGCAATTCAAGCCCCTTGCTTGCATTCGCTCCTCTTCCTCAGCTCTTTTCCAAGCAGCCTGAGAAGAAAAAAGGAAAAAAAAAAAAAGATTAACAAAGTAAGGAGAAACAGAATTAGAAAAAGAAGAAGAAGCTGATTAAGAAAAATGTGAAACAAGAAACAATCTGCTGCATGCCTTTTCTCGCTCCAGTTTTGAAAGATGGGGTCTTATAGAATTTCCCAAGCTCAGTCCTCCCCATGCTTCTTGCAACTCCCTCTCTCTTGCTTCTCGACGCGTTTCTGAATGCTTAGCATGAACAAATTGTTGGGCCATGGCCAACTTCTCCTTTTCAAGCACTGACTGATGTTTGACTAAGATCTCATCCAGGCTCCCTCCACTTTTCTCATACTGCTCTTCCTTCTTCCTTACTACCCCCACTTCTACATTTGCCTGATGCACCATTTTTTCTTTCTGAAGTCTAGAAACATGCTTCACTAGTAGCACCTTATCTAGACTTTCATAAGTAACCACAGTTTCTTGCTTCTTTTGGTCTGTTTGAATCAGATTGTCCTTTCGTGATGCCAACGCTTGCATTTTCTCCCTTTCCAACCTGTGCACCGACTTGACAAAGATCTTGTCAAGTCCATTATCTTCACCATCTCGAGCTGCAAAAGCTTCTATTGCTTCCAATTTTGCCCTTTCAATCCGTGACATGTATTTAACTGTTGATGAATCTTTCCTAGTAGCCAAA
The DNA here is from genome assembly GCF_029962835.1 of Magnolia sinica. Taxonomy (NCBI): domain Eukaryota; kingdom Viridiplantae; phylum Streptophyta; class Magnoliopsida; order Magnoliales; family Magnoliaceae; genus Magnolia; species Magnolia sinica. The sequence goes on from NC_080583.1 coordinate 31,142,173, forward strand.
ATCCCATCTGATGCTTGCATACTTTTCTTGTCAAATAATGCCGGTATCGAATTGTTCAAGTCTATATTTTCTTTGTCCACATTGTCTGCATCCTGCGTCAGTCTATCTTTCGCGTCTCGGAACCTTTCATGATCTTTTTCAAATGCTCTTTGTGTTTTCTTTGCCTCTTCAATTTCCTTTTCGAGTCGGGAAGTATGCTTTAGAAGAATACTTCCCAAGTCTGGTACAACGTTAGACAATCTTGCAATGCTTTTTGGATCAGCCAAACTGCTTTCTGAAGCGCGCCCATCATCAGCCGCACTGCTTTCCAAAGTGTACATATCATCAGCCACACTGCTTTCCAAAGCGTGCCCATCTGATCGTTCCATGGTTTTCCCACTATCTTCCCTCGCACTAATTTTCCTTGCGTTCTTAGCTTCTTGGACCTCTCTTTCGAGCCTCGAGACATGCTTCACCAAGAACTTGTCTAGACTAGGAACTTCCGTAACAGCTGGTTTCCTTTTCATATCGCCATCCATAAAGTAAGCTATGGAGGATTCCCTCCTTGATCCTGCTCTGGTGAAAGTAACTGATGGGCCCACGGTGCAGTTGGCAATAGAATCAGGATCATGCCGCTTACTGTTTTCTTCAAGTAGAGCAGCACTCAAGCCGCAAGTCGCAACTATGGTGGCAAGCGAAGCGAGTTCATCTTCTTGCAGTAGTTTCAGCCTGTCAAGCATTGTATCAACAAGCTTCATTGGTGAATTGGAGCTATTCATATTCATAGTATCATTTGAAGGAAGCTTCCTGTTCCTGTACATTCTTCTTCTCACTTCCATGTCCGGTCTCTTAAAATTCACGTCACCAGTACTATGTGGAACTGATTCCAGTTCTGACCCATGATCTGATTCACATTCTGATAAATCTTGATCAGTTCCACTTATGTCTGGATTCTGGCTGATCTTTCGAAGCAAGTCTTGGAATTCATCTTTATTTGAAGAAGTGGGACAATGTGCCAGTCGAATGAATGCTGTCTTAACTGCTGCCGCTACCTCCTTATCTACCTCAAATGCAGTTTCGAAAGATGCAGTAATGGTGTGAGTAGAACCTCCTCCAATAGTGGGGGAAGTTTCTATTTCACATGGTTGTCGTGGACAATCAGGCTTGTCATACATTATCACTCCCACTGCTGCAGCCTCCTCAAAAGCTTCTGTCACACTTTTTTCTGCTTTCATCAGCTGGGATTCTGCCTCTTTGTTCAGAATCCTGATGAATTCATGAAAAAAGAATAGGTGAGTGAAAAAGAACCAAAGTTCTCTGAATCTCTGTTTGAATTCAATTATCATAATAACCCAAGATCAAAATAACCTGGCTGCTCGAAGTATTCGGCACCATGATGCTTCCACCATTGCAGCTTTGCGGGCCTCCATGGCCTTGCGTGCAGCCTCTCTGGCAGCAATCTTTTCTCTCTCTACCCTACAGTAATGAGGATATGAATCACCCAAAGTCTCATCGAGAGATGAATTCATGCCTCCAACTTCCTGCAACAAAAGTAGGTTAAGATTTGTTAAAGTAACCTTCTGGCAAACATATAATCCAATTAGAGCCATTGACTGCAATCTTCTGATTTTTCTTTTATATAAATGGTCTTTGCATTTAAAATATGAAATAAGAATAGTAAATACCTGCAAAAGCCTTATCTTCCGCTTCAAGAAAGAGTCGGTCTTTTTCCTTGGGAACCAGTTGAGGGGAGAAGTACTTCTCCGGTGAGGGGGTTTCTTAATCTGTGATGAAATTTTGTTGACAGAACTCTGTATTCAAAGAAATAAAAAAAAAAAGAAGAAGAAGAAGAAGAAGAAAAAAGATAGAAGTTGGATAAAAAACTTAGATAGGTGCAAATTCTCCCCGGTACAACATTTTTGTAGGATATAATCTACTATATAAGCGGGTGTCCTCTAAATGACAACAGGCATTTTGATTTTTCATTCATTTTGTATGCAAAGAAAAGTTAACTGATAGAAGTTGGATATGACTTAGATAGGTGAAAAGTCTCCCTGGCACAACATTTTTGTCGGATATATATAATCTACTATAAGCGGGTGTCCTATAAATAACAACAGGCATTTTGATTTTTCATTCATTTTGTATGCAAAGAAAACTTGACTGATAGAAGTTGGATATAACTTAGACCAGTGCTACAACATATTTGTTGGATATAATCTGAATTGAGTGGCCTATTAAATGACAAGAACCATTTTAATTGCCATGCATTTAGTCGTTAATGGCATAAAAAGAGTTTTGATTAAAAAAAAATTCCAAAAGCATTGTTGTAACATCCTAGATTTTACGATACTTAAGAGTATTGGAAGTACTTGGGTGGCACTAGAGATCTTTCCGATTAATTAGTTAGCATACGTGTATTTGACTAAATTTTAGGCTTTGAATACTTAGAAATGGTATTTGGGGACTTGTTTATGGAAACCTAATAAATTATTATGGTAATTAAATTAAGTTGTTCATAAATTAACTCTAGGAATCTGAACACATCGAATACCATTTCTAGGCTGGATTACACTAAGGGCGTGTTTGATTTTCTGATGAACTGGTAAATACCATGTAAAACGGTAATAATTATTTCCCCTTGCGTTTACAAAGTACCTGATATGACTGCTTACTTTTTGACCTGAAAACCAAGAATATTACAAAATATCTGTGGGTCCCACTGTGATGCATTTCACTTATCCACACCGTTCATCCATTATTCCAATTGAATTCATAGCATGACTAAAAAATTGAGGCATATCCAATACTCAAGTGGACCATGTCATACAAAAAAGGGAATCGAATACTTACCGTTAAAAACTTTGTAGGGCCACTGTTTCTTTTGGAGTGGGCCACTTGAGTGTTGGATCTGCTTCATTTTTTGTCTCATGTTCTAAAATATTGTAATAAAACAGATGGACGGAATGGATATATCATACGCATTACCTTGCAGTTCAAAAATTAAAATGATCTCTTTTGAACCAATTTCAAAAGCACAAATTCCTATGAATTTTCAAACACGGTGAAATTGTAATAATTACGATTTACCATGTATTTCCCATTGCTTTGAAAAAACAAACAGGCCCTAAACATATCGAATCATTATCTGATCACTCTAAATTTTATATTTAACCCTATGATTTATGAATCGAGAATTGAGATTTAAGAAAAACCAATATTAATTTATACAATTACTTAAATTATAATGGAGATCTATTTGAGACTAACTAAACCAATGGTTTGGATCTGAAATACTCAAAGCACAGAACTTAAAATGACTAAACTGTCCTTTATGTATAAAGAATTATCTTGATCCAATCTAATGTTTTTTAAAGAAGTTCAAATCAATGTGCATTGTTGCTTAAATCTTTGAACCTATTAATGTTCAAAGATGCAATATTAGATATATCGAATATTGCATCTTTGACACTAAACAATGATTCACTCTAAATTTTATATTTAACTCTGTGATTTATGAATCGAGAATTGAGATTTGAGAAAAACCACTATTAATTTATACAATTACTTAAATTATAATGGAGATCTATTTGAGACTAACTAAACCAATGGTTTGGATTTGAATTACTCTAAGCACAAAAGTTAAAATGACTAAACCGTCCTTTAGGTATAAAGAATTATCTTGATCCAATCTACTATTTTTTGAAGAAGTTCAAATCAACGTGCATTGTTGCTTAAATCTTTGAACCTATTAATGTTTTATACAAGCTTAGAGCCGAGATTTATCAAATCCTATTCCCTAAATTGTTCTAGAGATGGCTGGAATATCCAAAAGAGTTCTAGAACGCTCATTAGTGAGCCATCGATCCTGAAATTATAATAAGATGTTTGCTTTAGAGGGCTTGACATTATGTCTAGATTAGATTGTCAGAATTATTCCTTGAATTGCATAATTTAGATTAGAATCCGAGAGTGTGAGTTGTGTAATTCATCTTGTTTTTCATAAACTTCTTTAAAAAAGAAATAAGAATTTTAGGTTTTTTGGGATTTTTCGTAAACTCCTTTGATTCTACTATTTGTTTCCACAGTCTGATTATAGTTAATCAACAATTGAAGGTCAGGACTATTCTTCTAAGGTAGCTTGTAATTTGCTTTAATCTTAATTCAATTTTATATGGAATTTATATAGGAATTAGGGGTTTTCTCTCGAATCCTAAATCCTAGAATGTAAAACCATAATAATAGGTGAGGACTATTCTTCTAAGGTAGCTTTTATCAGCCCCTGACAGTTTTAGAAGTTTATGAAATAATATGTATTCAAATGTTAAATTTATTATATGATTATGATTTATATGCTATGTGTGTTGAATTGATGACATATTCCATAAGCTTGATTTTTATGAAATAAGAAATTGTACATTTGGCACATCTAAGAAATGATGTAATTTGAGTTTGTAACCATGTTTGGATATTATGGAATTCTTATTGTTTTGAATTAGTCTCTGGAAATAGTTGAATATATGGACCGCCTTCATTGGGTTTAGTTGCCACTTGATCAATTAAGATAGAATACAGGACTGACTCTAGTTGGCTACTTATGCCTGGGTAGTCAATTTAGAGACAATTATTGTTTTGTAAATGTTGACGAATTTTCTGTGTAATCCATACTACCATGATTACTATTGATATATAGTTACCATTTATAGCCGTTGTATCTGTGTTTCAACGAGCTACTTGTCATAGCTCATGAGCCAGGCATGGCGGTATGGGACAATGTGTTTGTGTTATCTCTGACCTGTGTAGGTGGGGCGAGCCTTACAATAAGTCTTGAGCATCGATGGAGGAGACGAGCCTACCATCATTGATTGAGTTGATAACTCAAAATTAGTATTGATTTGAAATTTGGTGTTCACGGTAGTGAGTGACCCTCTTGGTCGACATGTAAGTCCTTGGATTTTCTAATCCATGAGTCATGCCGTCTTGAGGTGTTCTCGTAAATCCTTGGCAATTCCATTTTCATATTAGATGGTGACGACACTAGATGGATTAAGGACCCTGGTAATGAGCCATGTGGTTCCTGTGTATTTGACTCATACTACAATTGTGGTAATCTGGCTTTGCTAATATTGCTGTTTGAATACGAATAAATAAAGGTTTGGTAAATCATGCACTCATGTACATGGTTGTTCGACGAGAACCCCAATTGGTTAACTCGACCCCTAGAATACATGGTGAAAGGCGAGAACCCCACGTTAAAATTGTTCAAACCATAAATCCATGCCTTTTGCACTCATGCATTAACAAGTAGATTAGGACCTCTTGTGAAACAATGTTTCATTACCTGAACTTGATTGTGTTGCCTACTCACTCCCATTTGGGATGTTGTTTTAAAACAAGTACCAGTTAATTGGATGCAGGATACGGAGGCCACTGTGATTAATGATCAGGACTATTTTGTTTCACCTAAAATTTGAGATCACCATTGGAGCAAGGTGTTCCAAAACAGTATCGGTGGCCGTAACAGCCACCACTATTACCGTTGACGTTGTTTTAAAACAAGTACTAATTAATCGGATGCAGGATATGGAGGCCACTGTGATTGATGATCAAAACTATTTTGTTTCGCCTAAATTTTGAGATCACCATTGGAGCAAGGTGTTCCAAAACAGACAACCACCACTATTACCGTTATGATACGAGCCGTAACGGCCGTTTTTTAGTTTTTGACAAAAAACCGTTATGGCGCCGTTATGGCCCATTTTTCTGTAACAGCTATTACGGCCATTACGTAACCAATTTTGAATACCTTGCATTGGAGTCATATACAGTAGTATCAGGATGTGTTGGAGTCAATGTTTCATTATGATACGGGCCGTAACGGTCGTTTTTTTAGTTTTTTTAAAAAAACCGTTACAAGGCCGTTATGGCCCATTTTTCTGTAACGGCCGTTACGGCCATTACGTAACCGATTTTGAATACCTTGCATTGGAGTCAATGTTTCATTACCTAAACTTGATTGTGTTGCCCACTCACTCCCATCTGGGATGTTGTTTTAAAACAAGTATCAGTTAATTGGATGCAGGATATGGAGGCCATTGTGATTGATGATCAAGACTATTTTGTTTCGCCTAAAATTTGAGATCACCATTGGAGCAAGGTGTTCCAAAACGGTATCGGTGGCTGTAACAGCCACCACACTATTGCCATTGACGTTGTTTAATCGGATGTAGGATATGGAGGCCACTGTGATTGATGATGTTTCTCCTAAATTTTGAGATCACCATTGGAGCAAGGTGTTCCAAAACAGTATCGGTGGCCGTAACGGCCATGACTGTTACCTTTATGATACGGGCCGTAACGGCCGTTTTTTAGTTTTTGAAAAAACAGTTACAGGGTTGTTATGGCCTATTTTTCCGTTACGGCCGTTTACGTAACTGATTTTGAATACCTTGCATTGGAGTCATGTACAGAAGTATCGGGTTGTGGAATTATTTTATATATTAATTTTGAGGTCCCCATTAATTGAAATGGTTGGTTGTATAAGAATGATGATATGGACTCTAACGTAATTGTAAATTATCTTTTAAATTTTAGCTAATAAGCACTGTCTCATTATGAATGGTATGGATGGCATGTAAACATCACTGTCGACCCCAAGGAGGTTTCAACGGTAGGAATTTTCCTACCCACCTTTTCCTTTAGGGCGGCCCACTTGAAGTATTGGATCTAGCTCATTTTTGTTCACAGGTCCTAAAATGATCTCAAAAATGGATGGATGGGGTGGATTTCTCACAAACATCACGGTGTGCCCCACCAAGGTTTCCAATGCAGGAACTTCCTGTGAAAGGCTTTTGTAGGAAATCCACGTCCCCATCCCAAACTCGAGACCACACGCTCTCTTTAAATGGAGACCACTATTGTAGTCTCCAAGATGTTTGTGTGAAATCCAATACTGTCTCATTATGAATGGTATGGATGGCATGTAAACATCACTGTCGACCCCAAGGAGGTTTCAACGGTAGGAATTTTCCTACCCACCTTTTCCTCTAGGGCGGCCCACTTGAAGTATTGGATCTAGCTCATTTTTGTTCACAGGTCCTAAAATGATCTCAAAAAATGGATGGATGGGGTGGATTTCTCACAAACATCACGGTGTGCCCCACCAAGGTTTCCAATGCAGGAATTTCCTGTGAAAGGCTTTTGTAGGAAATCCACGTCCCCATCCCAAACTCGAGACCACACGCTCTCTTTAAATGGAGACCACTATTGTAGTCTCCAAGATGTTTGTGTGAAATCCAATACTGTCTCATTATGAATGGTATGGATGGCATGTAAACACCACTGTCGACTCCAAGGAGGTTTCAACGGTAGGAATTTCCCTACCCACCTTTTCCTTTAGGGCGGCCCACTTGAAGTATTGGATCTAGCTCATTTTTGTTCCTAGGTCCTAAAATGGTTTCAAAAAACGGATGGACGGGGTGGATTTCTCACAAACATCACAGTGTGCCCCACCAAGGTTTCCAATGCAGGAACTTCTTGCGAAAGGTTTTTGCAGGAAATCCACGTCCCATCCCAAACTTGAGACCACACATGCTCTCCAAGATTTAAATGGAGACCACTATTGTAGTGAATCCCATGTTGATGACCACGAACATGAAAACTCAACCATCACTTCGTCATCCCTAAACGAAGAACTCCTCATGTACTCCTCTTTCTGAATAATGTTACTTTTGCTACTTAAATTAAATATAATAGTTTTTGGTCATTGACGCCCTATGATTCCTTACTCCTTTCATATTTTCACCTCCTAATGTCCAAAATATTTATTTTACATGAAAAATAACAACCATCACAAACCCAAGATCGCACATGTCCTTCACATTCTAAATGTTCACTATTGATGTCTATTTTAACAATTGGAATCATGACACGTTTGTAGGGTACCCAACTTGCAAATCCAACCCGCACTTCACCTTCCCAAAAGTAAGAACCCATCATATTGTAGTGAATTCCATTTTGATATTGTGAACGATGACCACCAACTTGCAAACTCAACCATCACTTCGTCGTCCCAAAGCAAAGAACTCCTCATGTACTCCACTTTCTGAATAATGTTACTTTTGCTACTTAAATTAAATATAATAGTTTTTGGTCATTAACGCCCTATGATTCCTTACTCCTTTCATATTTTCATCTCCTAATGACCTAAATATTTATTTTACATGAAAAATAACAACCATCACAAACCCAAGATCGCACATGTTCTTCACGTTCTAAATGTTCACTATTGATGTCTATTTTAACAATTGGAATCATGACACATTTGCAGGGTACCCAACTTGCAAATCCAACCCGCACTTCACCTTCCCAAAAGTAAGAACCCATCATATTGTAGTGAATTCCATTTTGATATTGTGAATGATGACCACCAACTTGCAAACTCAACCATCACTTCATCGTCCCAAAGCAAAGAACTCCTCATGTACTCCACTTTCTGAATAATGTTACTTTTGCTACTTAAATTAAAGATAATAGTTGTTGGTCATTGATGCCCTGTGGATTCCTTACTCCTTTCATATTTTCATCTCCTAATGTCCTAAATCTTTATTTTACATGAAAAATAACAACCATCCCAAACCCACATGTTCTTCACGTTCTAAATGTTCACTATTATTGATGTCGGTAACCCTGTTTTAATAATTGGAATCATGCCACATTGGCAAAGTACCAACTTGCAAATCCAATCCACACTTCACCTTCCCAAAAGTAAGAATCAATCATATCATGTTCTCCATTTCTAAACACAGTTACACTTCTAGTCAAACATAACAACGCTTTGTGTTCTCTCTTTCTCTCTCTCTCTCTCTCTTTGAATTTTGGGTTAGCTTTACAATCTTATTTGCAAGTCAATCCATAATATGGCCCTAAAGCCTTGGTGAGCCTTCATTCATATCCCCTCTAACTTGCAAATCCAATCCGCACTTCACCTTCCCAAAAGTAAGAACCCATCTATATCATGTTCTTCATTTCTAAACATGGTTCACTTTTATTCAAACATAACAACGCTTTGTCATATGCATTGTGCTCTCTCTCTCTCTCTCTCTCTCTCTCTCTCTCTCTCTCTCTGAATTTTGGGTTAGCTTTACAATCTTATTTGCAAGTCAATCCATAATATGGCCCTAAATCCTTGGTGAGCCTTCATTCATATCCCTTCTAACTTGCAAATCCAATCCGCACTTCACCTTCCCAAAAGTAAGAACCCATCATATCATGTTCTCCATTTCTAAACATGGTTCACTTCTAGTCAAACATAACAACACTTTGTCATAGACATTGTGCTCTCTCTCTCTCTCTCTCTCTCTCTCTTCAAATTTTAGGTTAGCTTTACAATCCTATTTGCAAGTCAATCCATAATATGGTCCTAAAGCCTTGGTGAGCCTTCATTCATATCCCTTTTAACCACCCTCAATCCTTTTAGGCCATCCTCTTTGTCTCCAACTCTCCTCATATGAGCCAACTTTTGTCTTTGATGTACATCGACTATGTCATCTATCTGCTCTCCATCATTTTATATCCCAATGGGACTAATGTTCTAAATAATGATAGTATTGATCGATATATCAGTATTCAGTCTAGTGATACAAGATGTGAGGGAATTAAAAAACAATCCAATGTTTCGCTCAACATACCATATGTATCACACGATATATCAGGATATTTTTTTATATCACAATATAGACACCCTTCCCTTCATAATTAATGGATTGATGTATGTAATATATCAAAAGTATACTTGGAATTTTTTATACTACTAGTGCTATCGACATCACTACCAGTGTTATCAGTATCATCGAGCTAGAGATACGGATAATATTGGAAATATTTCGATAATATCGGGGATACTTTGAACAATGATACTATTTAAATTAGGTAAAAGTCGACATACGTATATAAAAGCTAGTGTTATTGTGGCTACTCCTCCTCATACCATGAGCAAAGCACTAGGTTCTATATATGTTTGTCGACTTGTACCTATTTTTAATAGTACATATGTGTATAGTTCAAAGTTTTAACCAATTCACCAAGGAATATTTTGGTTACTTTTGGTGGATTGAAGATAAGTGCTATTATTGTGGCTATTCCTCATACCATCAGCAATACATTAGACTGCATAGCTTGTCAAGCTATTTATGCAAATTCTAATTGTTTTATTATTTTTTCATTTGGGTTAAGTAATGCGACTAAGGATAGATTAAGTAATTTTTCTATGAGCCAACTTACTAACCCTGACCCATAACTCAAGTGGTAGACTGAGTGAAGATACCCTTGTTTCAACATTGAGGTCTTGGTATCGATTCCCTAGTGGGGGTGGCTAACAGTGGAGTGTGTACTGACAGTGGGGTGTGTACTAACAAGCTAACCCAAAAAATAAAATAAAAAACTTACTAAGTAAGCGATTTGTCAAAAAAAAAAAAAGAAAAAAGAAAAAAAAAACAAATATTCCTCAATGAATTAGACCAAACTTCAAACTACTGTGGCCACACCACACACCAAGATCACTACAATAGATTGAGTAGCATGTTAATGTATTTATGCAAAATCTAATTGTTTAAGTGGTTTTCATTTAGGTTAAGTAACGTGAATAGATATAGATTCAGTAATTTTCTATGTTCCCTAGAGTAATTTGGTGTGCTATTTCTAATGGCAACAAAACTTTATTGAAAAAGATGTGTAAATTAAAACACAATAAAATATGATGAAAGATCATCTAGAACAATGCTAGCCTTGACCTTCATTAAAAAACATCTACATCCCTAATACAATCTTCTATCATTAGGACCCAACTAATAGCCTTGTTCTTGGCTCGCATAAAAACATCTTCTCTCAACTCAGGTAAGTTGCCAAGCACTTTAGTATTTCATTCTAGATGGGACCATCTCACATGACTTCCTTCTTCCCAGAAGAAATATGTGCAAAGTTGCAAATATGTGCAACTCCACCACTATATGGTCATTGAGAATTCACGATGCAAGAATACGAGATCGACTATTTCCTTGTTATAAAGATATAGACAACATCCACTAGGGCCTTAAATGATAGAGACAACATACTCGTTATTAAGATAGAGACAACATTCATGTCTTCAGCCTTAAATGACCGATGGTGAGAACCTTATCTCTTCTCACTTTATGAGTATGCTTACCTTGATTTTAATAGATGGCATGTTCAAAATGTGCCCCACCCGATAAGAGGCCCAATGTCTGACACTTGTGTTGTATAGATGTAGAAATGACACGTGTATTTCTTACTATGGACCATCACATTGCAAGCAAGGAGAGCAATCACATGACTTCCTTCTTCCCAAATGAAATTTGTGCAAAGCCTAAGATGAATGTGACGAGGCATCAGACAATCAACTCCAAAGAGGGCTAAAAAAATACCACCATATGGCCATCAAGAATTCCCAATGCAAGAATAAGCTATCAACTATTTCCTCGTTATAAAGGTAGAGATAACATCCACCAATGTTATTAGTCATGTCTTGAGCCTCAAATGACCAACAATGAGAACCTTATCTCTTCTCACTTAACTTGGTAGTGTGCTTCTTACCCTAGTTTTGAAATATGACCACCCGATGAAAGGCCCAAATCTTAGACACGTGCATTGTAAAAACGAAGAAATAGCACATGATGTTCAAAGTCTGGCTCTTCCTCTGATCGACATTCTATTACAGAATATTGCACATTTGTAAAAGAAAATCTAGTTACTTGGAGAAGCATGAAGCAATGAGTTGTTTCTTGCTCCTCTGCTGAGGCTAAATACCGTGCAATGGCTCACTCAACTTCTAAACTACTATGGGTGGAAGCCATCCTTTAGGATATGGGATTCACCACACCCTCTCCCATTTGGCCATTCCTCTACATTGCGATTTGCAACAATCAAGCAACCATGCACATTGCATGAACAAAGCATACTAAAGTCGACTGCCACTTCATTCGAGAGAAATTAACTGTCAAGCTTCTACATACCCCCTTTGTTCGTTGATCGTTCACAAGATCAATTAGTAGATGTCTTCACCAAAGACATATCCATTATGGACCCCAAGAGAAATAGTACAAAGCTTGGCATGGTTGATATCCATGCACCAACTTGAGGGGGAGTGTTAGTATACACAGTGTGCACCCACGATGCACCATACTTGAAGATACTAGTGCACAAACTTAGGTACAGCTAGAGTGTATTGTACTTGAGGACAAGATATAGAATTATATTTGATTTCCCAAGATTAAATGTGATTAGATTAGCGATTAATGGTGCTTATCTTTGCCTTTTGTAACCTATTTTACTATAAATAGAATATTGAGGAGAGGGATACAACTCTCAAGCATTGTACGCTTTCTCCTCATCTCTCTCCCTTTCTTCACACTAACCATTGATGTAAGGTTTTGGATTACTTTCCATCAACAATTGAACTAGTAATTTGGATGGTATAGAAACAACTATGCCATGGGTTGTTAACCTTCTTTCACTTTTTAGAGTTTTCACTACTCTTTGGATTGTGGAACCTTCTTTCACTTTTCAGAGTTTTCACTACCTTTGGGTTGTGAATATTCATCCTTTCCATGTCGATCTTCTACTTGCAAGTTCTAGTCTAACCTTGCCTTTATAGTTGGGAGTTATTTCTCTCTAAAAATGAACCCCTAGTTAGGAGTTTTGAGTTGATTCTTTCTTTTACTTTTCATTACTCTTTGCGTTGTTAATCTCCATCCTTTTCATGTTGATCTTCCACTTATGTTTCTACACCAGTCTTACAATCCAAAACTAAGAGATTTTAGTAAAGGGAGACTAAGAGTCCAATTAATTGAACTTCAGCAAAGAAGAAGGCATCTACAAATATTCAACATAAAGTAAGTTTAATGGGGTAAAGTAAGTTTAATGGGGTCTACAAAAGAAGGAACGATAAGACATCAAATTGAAGAGGATACAAAGCAAGACTTATAAGAGGCTAACTAAGCACTACAAAATTTAATGAAATCAACTATGTTGAAAACATCAAAGGCCAATTATACAAGGAATTCCAAGTGAAAGAATTGATACGTGCAATGATTACATTTTACTTTTCTACAATTTATGAATTCTCATGTATTCCAAAATTCAAGGTTGTGTATGTTTCGAAAATGGAACTTCCGGATTCTTTAGGCAACAATCACCTCACATCTCATGCTAGAAAATTGCAATTGTGAATAGAACTAATAATTACTTTATGGAATCCATGATTTTGTTTGCAATCCAAATAGAGGAGGAAATGTAATAATTGTGGAAATGATTTCTTTTACACAAGATAATTCTGTCTCTATCCAAACTGGCCCTAAAGGTGAAAACGATTTCTTTTACACGAGAAACATGCAATGATTATATTTTACTTTTCTACAATTTATGAAATCTCATGGATTCCAAAATTCAGGGTTTCGTATGTTTCGAAAATGGAATTTCTAGATTCTTTAGGCAACAATCACCTCACATCTCATGCTAGAAAATTGCAATTGTGAGTAGAACTAATAATTACTTTATGGAATCCATGATTTTCTTTGCAATCCAAATAGAGGAGGAAATGTAATAATTGTGGAAACAATTTCTTTTACACAAGATTCCGTCTCTATCCAAACTGGCCCTAAAGGTGAACATCAAAGTCGTTATGCCACCTATTTCAGGTTAGCTTTAGGCTTCATGTTGTGCCAATTGAAGAGAATACAAAGCACGAGTTAGGCGAGACTAACTAAGCAACTACATGATGAATATGGCATAATTTAATGAAATCAACTTTGTTGACAACAGTAAAGGTGATTACCAAAGTTCATCGTTATAGCTTGGTCCCACCTATTTAGGGTTGGCTTTAGGTATCTTCTACACCAATTATCCAAATTTGGAATAGGTGTTCTCATAATTGCTTGGAAAAAGTTGGACAACCAGAGATGCCCACCCAGCCCTCCTTTACTTGGGCTTGGGACCAGCAAGCACATTGCTGCCATAAGACTAACTAAGCAACTACATGATGAATATGGCATAATTTAATGAAATCAACTTTGTTGACAACAGTAAAGGTGATTACCAAAGTTCATCGTTATAGCTTGGTCCCACCTATTTAGGGTTGGCTTTAGGTATCTTCTACACCAATTATCCAAATTTGGAATAGGTGTTCTCATAATTGCTTGGAAAAAGTTGGACAACCAGAGATGCCCACCCAGCCCTCCTTTACTTGGGCTTGGGACCAGCAAGCACATTGCTGCCATACAGAATTTTTCTCAAAAAAAAAAAACTTAAATAATCAACAAAAGATGCTCTTTCTATTAGCAGTCTCATTTGAAAAGTAAACAAGAGGAGCTACATCATTTCATAGATATTCTACCACATTGATATTGCTAAGGAGATTTATATTGTAGGAATTCAAGTGAAACCAAAACTGCACTTAGACATGGCCAAACATACCCATTCCATAGTATCATTGTTTTAAATATCGACGATATTGGCCGATGTATCCCACGATACATCTTGTATCCCACCAATGCGATACGAAACGCACAAGTAGTGCAATATATCCCACATGTTCGATCTAGTAAGCATTTTCGAACTTCGATGCTCTTATTTTCTATAATTCATGTTAAATTAGTGTCAAATTGTTACAAATTCATGATTTTTCATGTTCTCCATGCAAAATCATGGATTGGGAGCTTCGATTTCGATATTTGGAGGAGATGGGCCAAGTTGTGAAATTTTGAAAAAAATAAAAAAATTTCAATTTCTCACAAATCGTTTGCAATCTTTGTGTTCAAACATCACATTAAAAATGTTTGTAACCTAATCTAGTGATTCTTCTTTTGCTTTTGAATGTATTGCTTGTGTTTCCACACGTCTTCTTACATTTCTAAATTATATTAATAGACATCGAATATTCTTGCATCAATTCAGTTAGACAACGCATAAATTAGGACCCCATACAAAGAAAACCTATTATGTGTACTTTTTTTTTGTAATGTTTTGATTTATAAGTGTATATTGATCTATTTTTTAACAATCACCGAAGTTTCATAAAATAATTCAACCAATTTCCCAATGTTTCCCCATGTTTCCAACAATAGTGATACATTACGCGATACAACCGATATATCCCATGCGATAACCGATACGTATCCGTATCCCAAGAATGCGATACGTAATGCGATACCGATATTTCGAACTCTGCATAGGATAAATATCATGTGGACCATTCAAATCTCATCATGAACCCAAACTCTCTCTCTCTCTCTCTCTCTCTCTCTCTCTCTCTCTCTCTCTAGATTGATAACTCAACATGGCGTGTAAACTCAAAACTGCACTTAGACATGGCCAAACATACCCATTTCCATGGGATAAATATCATGTAGACTATTCAGATCTCATCATGAACCCCAAACTCCCTCTCTCTCTTTAGATTGATAACTCAACAAGGCATGTTATGTTGGTTTTCACTAACATCAACGGGTGCATCAACTGGTTCAGTGCAGTGGCTAAGGTCATGTTTGGAGAGTTACTGACTTCAGCCGAAGATGCCAGGCACTCCGCACAAACCGGAAGTCAGAGAAGATCAGCTTTAATCTGTTCTCATCTCACTATCACTTTGCAGAGGAAAAATCTTGAAAACAGGAATCAGACCTAATGAAGTTTACATTTGTTGAGCCGCCCACATGCATAGTAGCTAGGCTTTGCCAAGGAAGCAGGACCAATATTAATTTTCATGCTCATCCAAACAGGCCTAAAATTCTTCATAAAAGGACTATTCTTTATTAAACAACTAAATGATTGAGGATCAATATCAACAACAAACCAAACATCCATCCAACAAGTTCCAGACCACTTTAGGGTTTGGGTTTACATCTTCAGAATCAAATCAAGAAACACAATCAAACCTAATGTAATGAGGCTTTCCACGTTGCAAAATTACCTTTCCAGTCTTAACAGTTGACGAAGATCCTGGAGACTTCTCAGCAACGGATTCTTTCTTCTGCAAACAGATCAAACATCCGCCCGATGAGTTTCAGACCATTTAATGGTTAGGGTTTTCCTCTTTGGGATCAAAATTAAGAAATTCAAATCTCTCTCCTTGAGAAATTACCTTCCCACCCTTCACAGCCAATGCAGATCCCAACAACTCCTTGGAACCGAATTCATTCATCTGAGAACACATCCAAAATCCATCCATTGATTTGAAGAATAATTTAGGGTTAGGGTTTAATTCTTTGGAATCAAAACTAAGAAACTTATTCAAAACCTAATGGGGATTTCCGCATTTCGAAATTTACCTTTCCAACATTTACAATCGACGTGGATCCTGACGACTCCTGGGCGCTACATTCTTTCTTCTGCGGATCTAGAATGGTTCCGCCGATCTGCGTCGATGGGGGGGAAATGAAGCTTGAATCCATGGCGAGAACCTTAGATCGAAATGGGAAGTATCGAGGATTCAAGAGAAAATATCGACCGCTTGATGAGATCTTCAAGGAAGAAGATCTGTGAAGAAATCGAGAAGAAGAAGAAGAAGATTCGCTTTTTATCTTCTTGAAAATGAGAAGAAATGGGTTAGAGATGCGAATTTATATGCAAAATTCAAATGGGAGAAACTATCCGTTACGACCTGAGAAGGAAATCGTAGGATAGAGAGCCGAGTATTTGTCGAAAGTACGCGGGATTTTAGATCTAACGAGTGGGGAGCATATTTAGGTAATCCAGGCCATTGGTATGTGTTTTCCACAATGGATAAGGCCATCAATGAAAAATATACTCAATAGGATGAATTTAGCTTTCGGAATTTGGTAAAAAAATGGACGGTTATTATTTATTGATGGTCCTCTTTCAAGTAAGAGAAGTCCAAATATTGGTATTTATTATCTTTCATTCGATTTTCCTTTTTTGGGAAATAGGCAATTATCAGTTGGGAGGAGCAGAACAACGGTCTGGATCATGGAATCGTTGACCCCACTTGTCCAAATTAGAAATCCATGTGCACTGTTGAAAGCCGCACCTCGCGTACCCTATGATTCCCGGATGTTTGCCCAACGGACGCAAATTTCCAGTTCCAGCAACGGGTTCGTGCAAAAAAATAAAAAAAGAGATATGTGGGGCTCACCGTGACGCGTGTGACATCCACACTGTCCATTATTTGCGGAAGCTCATGTTAGGATATGGCTCTAGAAGCTAGGCCAGTCTAAAGCTCGATTGGGCCACTCCATATAAAAAAGTGTGGATGGGGACACCTAGGATCCAAACCTTCTTTTGGCTGGCTGGACTCGGATTCGGTATTGACCATCCGGTACCGAGGTTTGTGTGGGCCCATCATAATGTGTGTGTTTTATCCACGCCGTCCATCTATTTTTCCAAATCATTTTAGAGTACGAGTCCAAAAACGAGGCAGATCCAAATCTTGGTTGGACCACAACACAGGAAACGGCAGTAATTGAAGCTGACCATTAAAAACTTCCTAGCGCTAATGTTTATTTGCCATCCAACCTGTTGATAAGGAAAACAAAAAGATCAGCTTGATCCTAATGGTGGGAATTCAATCCCAACCGTGTTGTCTACTCGAGACTTCTATCTTCCTTGGACGCGGATATCCTGGCAGCAACTTCCTGCGCAAGGATGTTGTGTGGGGCCCACAGAGATGTTTGTTAGAAATCCACGACGTTCATCGTCTTTGAGATCTCATTTTAGGAGATGCGACGAAAAATGATGTCTATCCAAAAGTTAAGTGGGTCACACGAGAGGAAACAGTGGAGATTTAGTGTGAATCGTTGAAACATTCTTGTGGACATAAATTTTTTGTGTCAGGCAATATTTTTGGTATTTTTCACTTCATCCCATTGGTAATGACCTTATGAATGGTTTGGATGTCATATAAACATCGAGATGGAGCTTAGGAAGTTTTCAATGGTGAAGTTTTCTTTCCCCAATTTTCCCTCTCGTGTGATCAACTTGAGTTTTGGATACACCTAGTTTTAGCATGTACTAAAATGAGCTCCCAAAACCGATGGACAGGGTGGATTTCTCACAAACACCTCCATGGCCCCACCTAGCATCCTTGCGCAAGGAAATTCATGCGAAAAGCTTTAGCAGGACTCTCGAAAAATAGATGGGCAGCGTGGATAAAAGACGCATATCATGGGAGGGCGTATCTACCTCCGTACCGGAGGGGTCACTACCGAATCCGAGGCCCTTTTGGCTCACCAAAATTTTGAATGGAAACCTTCGTCCTGGATGTACTCGCAGTGGGCCCCACGAAGGCTTCACCTTATGAACGGTAAGACGGTGTATAAACATCGCAGTAGGCCCATGAAGGCTTCACTGGTGTGTGTCCCCATCCCCCACTGTCCTTGTAGTGTGGACCACTTGGTTTTTTATTTGCCTATTTTTGGTCCAAGAGGCTAGAATAAGCTAGAGAAAATGATGGACGGACTGGATTTCACACAAGCATCACCGGTGAGCTCCACAGAGCTCCACTGGTGTCCATAGTATTACGCTTGTTTTCAGTTTGTGCTTCTGGGCCCATCGTTTAATGATCCAGGCCGTTGATGTTCTTCCATCATACATTGAATGACCATGAATCAATTTTTATTTTTATTTTTTTTTTCTTTTTCTGATTGAATGATCCTGGACCCAATCTTTGGTTTTAACAGAGATGAACGTGCGCCATTGCTTCTTGTTCTCTTACCCGTCCGGTTTGAAGGCTGCCAATGGAAGGTATAGGATTTTCCCATAGAGAGCCCCACGACCCATCTAATAGATGGTCCAAAGATCAACGGTCTGAACCACACAAGCATGAGTTCCATGGACCGCGGATTGAGTGATGACATTGCCATTACCAACATCCCTGGTGGGGGCTCACCATGATGTATGTGTTTTACCCAACTCATTCGAGGGCCAAAGTTCAAGTGGACCACATTTCCGACAAAACCTTCTCTCCCATAAGCCCCTTGAGGTGGGTTTTAAGAGCAGGGTTTATATAAGGGACTCCAAGTGTGTACACACACACACACACACACACACATATATATATTAGAGAAGTGCTGGTGTTTTTCTTTTCTAAATCACATTTCTAGGTGATGTGTGTGTGTGTGTGTGTGTGTGTATATATATATATATATATATATATATATATATATATATATTAGAGAAGTGCTGGTGTTTTTCTTTTCTAAATCACATTTCTAGGTAATGTCGATGATATAAGAGCTCTAATCATTCTCCTGTGAAGAGTGCCAACGTTCTTTATCCCCTACTCATGAATACAGTACTCTTGGTCAAGCATGAGTAGCTTCTTTTATTACTTTTATTTACATTGCCTTACATTTGTTGCTGCAACCTCTTTTTTCTCATACACTCTTATTGTATCTTTATCTTTTATTTTATTTCTTTACTTTCAAGTACTACTCTAGAGCTGGAATTGTAAAAATTCCAAATATCATGAAGTAGATACTGAAAATTTGTACGGGTAAGGAAAGGTGCTAACTCTTTCTTTCTCTATAAATATAGCTCTTACTTAGAATCTATGGACATAGACCACAAGTGGAAGTCACTAAAATTCAAATTGTTCGTCTTGACATTTAGGTCATTGTGATCCAAAGATACCTAGATTAATGTATATTCAAAGACTTTGGCCAGTGCGGACTCCAAACACATCATCATCCCTCCATGAAACATTTCATTCCACACCTCTTCCAATTGTCATCCGGCAGGCTCTAACCGATCTGTCCTATAGGGACACTAGAGATGTCTTGGGGAGTCATCATTGATTTATGTTCTTTTAGCCATAAACATCCATCAAGAGATTTTTTTAGCTAGTCAGGCTCATAAGTGGTTTTAAATGTTTGAAGGTTTTTAATTGTTGATCTTTTATTTTAACCGTTAAAAGTGTTTTATCATGCTTGATGGATATTTAATTGTTGATATCTTATGGTGTGCGTCTTAAATGCCATGGAATTTTGGTCAAAAGTGGTTGTCACTAGACAGTTGAAGGATTAGGTCAATTTAGGTGCATGAATAAGGTAAGTTTACATACTTTTAATAGTGGAGGACATATTGAATTTCATATGGATGGGGTGCCCTCATCTAGGATTCATTGTGAAACCCTGATTCCTCCTTATTAATAGATCAAATCCTAAGGTGAATAGAGCATAAGAGATCTTACAGGATTCTTGTGCAATTTTTAAATGAAGATTTTTTTTTTGTTAAAAAATAATTTACAAAATGATCTAATGATCCTTGGATGTCCCCGCCCTATGTATACCCATTGTAGAGAGAGAGAAAAAAAAAAAGAAGGAAGACAATAGTTGAAGAAGAGAAAATTTTCTCTCCACTCCTTGATCAGACGCCCACACGTGGTGGCATCCACCAGTTGGACAAATCTTTGTTGCGTGCACCCACCCTACCCTAAGCATACATAAAGCTCTATATTCTCCTCTTTTCTGGGATATCCAAACTACTTCAACGATCACAAGGCATAAATTTGTAGTAGTATCATATACATTGAATTTATGCCTTTTTTATTTATTTATTATTATTATTTTTTTTTACACACACACACACCCCACACATTCACGCTGATGGAATTTCACCACCTATGGGTACTTGAACCCTTGACCGGGAGTTGAAACTCTTGAGAGTCTACCACCCCACACACTCACATTGAATTTATGCCTTTTGGAACTTGATAATATTTAAAAGAGAGTATCTTAACAAGTTTTTTAAAATCTTAAAATTTATAAAGTTCTATGTCTGGATTTTTTTTTGGAAAATTAACCAACTTGTCTTAGAATAGAACATATAATTGAATGAAGCGGCTGGCGAGTGGAGGACCTCTTTATCGTACCTACCTCCCCAAACATAAACTATGTACATGGCAGTACTCTTGGAAAGATAGAATATCACCTAGCGTAAGTGTTAAAGAAAGAGTTCTCTTTATTTGTCTCTAGGGAATATGAGAGTAGCCACATTGGCTATCATAACCAAGTGAGAGTTATGGGTCGTAGTTCTCAAGTGTCATGTCCATTGAAACAAGTTTGGGCTACCTGTGATAATATTTTATGGGCATTTTGTGTGATGGAAACCAATGATGAGTTGGGATAGATAGTATTGATCATCAGTTATCTTTTAACATTTCCTTACCCCACATAAGAGTGTGAGGGTTTATCATGTTTGCGGATTCTTATGCTTAGGCCTAACTAGACACTTACATTGGAAGATTGTACTGAGTTTTTTATCCAGGACACCCATCATGTCCAACTTGCATTGACCTGATCATGTACTATCTTAATTTGACTAATCATTTAATTGAAGATGTATGGGTGTTTCAAGGTCAGTGCTGTGTGCATTGTTTCATCCCTAAATTTATAATTATGATTCACATATGGATGTTGTTGAGTTTATATGTTTAAGACATGGTGCAACTCACATAATCTAATATGGGATCTACTATTTGACACGAAATGCTTTAGTGGGTTAAATTCGGATTGTCCATTAAATTGTTTTTAACTGGGCTTGATATTTAAATGGTTTTATGTGTTTTCACGATTGTCTTTAATCATTGATCTTTTATTTCAGTATAAAGACAGGTTTTATCAAACTTGATTGGTATTCGATGGTTGAGATCTTAGTGTCCATCTCTTAGACTTACATGAAATTTATGGTCCAAGAATGGATACCACTATTGGTGGAGGGATTTGGTCAATTTGGATACATTAATAGGCAAAATTACATTCTTCTGATGTACGGCATAATAAACCTTGTGCAGGTGACAAGCACCACAATTGTTGTATTCCTATGAAAACCTTACTCATAAATAAATCATATCCCGAGGAGAGAGAGAGAGAGAGAGAGAGAGAGAGAGAGAGAGAGAGATCCTTGCCTTGTGCACGTCCCTTGCCTTGTAGTGAGGGGCTTGAGCAAGCTCTTGCTTCGATCTCTTTGTCAGAATAGATCAAGAGAGACCTACTTTAAAGAATTAACATCGGCCTTTACACGATCAAGGGACACAAATATAAGAAAACAACTCCACACTTAGTTAATGTATTTTGAAATTTGATTGCATCTACATGAGAACCTTATTGATTTGAAAATCTAGAAATTTTTCTAAAGTTTATGTTTTCCCATCTTTCAAAAACAACCCATAAAAGTGGTATTATAACGGTCTCATCATAGATGTTAATTGGTTCCAACATTTTAATCATTCCAATAAGTATAGTTATTTGTGCTTGTATTTGTATAGATTTAAGAGGTTTCCCTTAGAAATTTATCTTTCAAATTTTTTTCCCAAATTGATGTATGGATTGAAAGATCATTAAGATTCAATTTATCATATTGCTATGAGTGGAAATTGAATTAATTGTTAATAATGGTGCATAGAGACTATCCATGGTTTCTTTTTTTTCCCTCCTTTTATGAATATTGTGGTAAGATGATAATGTGTTTTCATGAAATCGAATTATTTGATAGTTATTATTAATAGTTGATTTGAGAATACAAGTTTTAAATGGATGTAAAAGAATCGACAGCTAGGATTGTTTTCAAAATCACAATTAGCTGGGAATTATGTACATTTTGTTAGATCTGGATTTATTGTTACAACCATTTGGAGAAGATCCAAGTTAAGCCAACTAGTCATCAAAGGAGAAACTTTTGAAACTCACATGTTAGAAGAGAAAAGAAGATTGTATTGGATCATGTGTGTGGGACGCCCACAGTAGGGATGTGTTGACGCCCATAAAGAGGGATGTGTAAATCTCTCTCTCTCTCTCTCTCTCTCTCTCTCTCTCTCTCTCAAGGTGTGGTTTGAACCACGAACCCTTTTGCCGCATAATCTTCGATGTCGATATAAACAAAGAAATCATAACTATTTGTTAGGGGACCATTGCAAGGGAGGCATAGATGGTGACTGAACCGCGTTACTGATAGAACTTCCCTCGGCATTATATTGTGTCACTGTAGGTGTTCTTTCAATAATGATGCCATCAACCGATGCATGGCGTCAGTTTAGTTAGTCATGTATCTGTTAACGTTCTTAGTTTGAATATGGAACTTCTTGACTTGGGTGTGCACCAACTCCACTTGAGCTCTTCTATATTCCTTAACATATTGGATACTCAGTTGCATGTCTCACGGTGCGACCGTTATCTCTTTAGGAGAAACGGTCAAAGAGGTCGAGGCCCCTTCATGATTTCTAGTATTGAGTATCGGACTACTATTACATTCAGCGTTTTGAGGGCCACTTGAATTGACACGTCCTCAATTGGAGGTAGTGCAGTCAGTGTGGAAGGATCATCCCTAACAATTTGATTACTCCTTCTATTTATATTTTCAATTGGTAATGTTGTCTCGATAAATTAGAGACAGGGTCCCACCGAGCATGCCAAAAGATGTTGTGGTTCGATGTATAGATTCGGTCATGTGATAAATGTTGGCATGCCAAAATTGAATGTGCGGCTCAATTCAAACCGAACAACTATGACTCCAAGCGCCAAGATATGCAAATATGTCGTATGTGACCAAGATCAAATAAGATTGGTCACATATTCAGTCACTTGCACAGCGTTTTAAAACGATAAGGTGATAGTTAGAGGATAAGGTTCGTCCTTTAAAAATGGGTTACACCTTTGTTTTTCATATGAAAGGATTTTTCGATACAAATAAAAGAACAACAAAAAGAAAATTTTTACAGTCGGTCATGAAGACAGCTCTAAAACACCTTTATGGATAGAGAACTTTGCTTGATACTTAAATTAAATCTAACATATAAGCGTAGACTCAAATTACAGCTAAAGTTTAATAGTTACTTGATTACCGCTACAAATTACAATAAGGAATAAAAATAACAGGTAAAGGTAAGGATTACATGAAGAATGTAATTAGTAGGTAAATGTAAAAGGATTACACTAAGAAATATAAATAACTGATAATTTGAAAGATAAGCTTGGTTTAGTTTGGTATAGTTGGTATGAGACGATTTGTTTTGCTGAATTCATTTACTATTTATAGTCTTAACTTAGCTATCTAGATGCTTCCTACATTCTTACAATTGTTATAACTGTTTTAACACTATTTGACCTTTTTTACTTCTCAACTTGTTATTTGTCTTGTAACAACTTTGGCACTATCACTTTTCACTCGACTACTTAGTGGATGGCGTAGCATTGCTCGATACACACCAGCTGTATTACCACAGAATCCTTTCCATATACGTCGAAGATCTTTAAATACACTACGCAAATCCCTCCTGATTACATATAATTCATTCTAATTGGCTCTCATAGGAAATGGCAACAATAGGGATGAACACACGAAAGTTTTGTATTAGGATGATATTTATGCCTACAATTTATCCGAGTATTAATAACCCTATGGACAATTTGGATAGCCTATAAACATAGTGGTCGGCTTCAGGAAGGTTTCAATGGTGAGCATTTTTGTTTCCACCATTTAATGTGTTTGCACCTATTTTC